>NW_022280056.1:4373167-4383886 GCF_004355925.1 Anarrhichthys ocellatus
ATATATATACACACATATACATATATATATATACACATATACATATATACACATATACACATATACACATATACACATATACACATATACATATATATATATACACATATACATATATACATATACATATACATATACATATACACACATATACATATATACATATACATATACATATACATATACATACACACACACACACACCACGGTCACTTCTTCTCTTTTTGGTTCACAGATGTTATTTATGACTCCAGCAGCTGTCCGTGTGTGATTCTCACCCTCTGTGCCGACTGCAGGTCGTCCCTCAGAGACGTGATCTCCTGCTTCAGACACTGAACCTCAGACTCCTTCACTCGGAGGGTGATCTGAGACAAAATCAAACAATCAGCTTCACATCTTTCGAAAAATAAATGATGTAAAGAATCAAAGTAAAAAATTCAACTAAAATACAACAAAGAGTAAAAATATAAAGTATGTAAGAAGTGATACTGACACCAGTGCCTGATGGAAAAGTAATATTAAGCACGATATTAAGAGAGATAATGTCAATGACATTGAACAAGTAGTAGAAAGTCTTATTGCACACAGATTACTGAGAGTGATATTGCACATGCTGTGGTTATTATTGACATATTATTGACGTACCTCCATCTCGTACACGTCCATCCCCTGACTGAGCGGCAGGGCATCCTGCTTGGCCAGAGAACAGAGTCGGGTGATCTCTGCTGCGAGGTGACCGCTCAGCTCCTGGACGACAGAAACAAAACCACAATGAGGCCTCTTACTTAATGACAATAATAATCTGAAATATACCGTAATAACATATAATTCTCTCTTTAATCGAGGCACTGGGAGTAGTTTTACACCCTGGGTGTCTGCAGGTGGTAACTGTGTAGGAGAACAAGTCTGTAATGTATTAAAGGAGGCGTATCGGAGCTCTCGCCTGGTTTCTGGTCCTCAGGTCCTGGTTCTCCTGCTGGCACTGACACAAGGCCTTCCTCTCAGCATCCACAGCCTGGACCAGATGTCCGTTCTCCAGACACTTCAGAGAGAACTGCTGGGACAAAACCTCCAGCTCCCGCTGGTACGACGCCAGCTCCTCACTTCACAAACACAGAGACATTCGATCTGAAGATCAACGTTCCATAAGAACACGTTAAACCCCACGAGACGCCCAAATGATGAGGTTTAGAAGACGCACCTGTGCTGTCTGTATACGTCCTCCAGGTGAGTGTTTCCTGTGCTGTTCTGGGACTGACATCTCTTCTGCACCTCCTTCTCCAGCTCCAGCCGCTGAGCGTTCTTGATGGCTTCGATGGCTGAAACAAGATTTTATGATTATTAAAGATTCATATGTTGAATATCAGAAGCAGCTTGACACATGAACACATTCTGTAAAGTTTGATAATGGTGATAATAAACATGTCAAACTCTTTACAAATGTTATTTTTACCATCGAAATACATTCATATTAAATCTTTTCAAGTAATCAATTGTTTTACCTTTAAATATTTAATAATGTTAAGAACACGAGAGTTAAAGCTGAAGGAGACTCAACAGCTCGATGGGTTTAATTCTTCCTTATAGGCAGATTTTCAAAATAAAAGTGAGGAGTGATGAGAGTGCCTTGCTCACCGGTTGCAGTAGCAGCGCCCTCCTCCTCCAGCAGTCCGTCTCTCTCCACCAGGAGGCGCTCCACTTTCTGTTGGTGTTGATGCTGCAGTTCCTCCACCACCTTCAGGTGCGACACCTCCATGGAGGCGAAGCCGCGCTCACACGTCGCCTGGAGACGTTCACACGACTCACAAACTCAATACATAAACTTCAGCATGTTACACATAAAACATGTTAATCTGTCAGATATCTATCACAGCCGCCACTCAGGAAAGTGTAAACACACAATATGTCATTTTCTCTCAATGAAAACAATAAAATGAAAGAGTTTGGTGATGTCATGAAGTATTAATTTGAAGAACTCAAATATCCAAAAATCAAACTACGTTAAATGAGTTAAAAGACGTTTTAAGTTTAGGACCCTCGTACGGCGAAATATAAATTTAATATCTCATAATTAATTAGACTATTGGAAGCAAAATGTAATGATTGATTCTCCATATAAAGATATAAAGATATAGTAATATGAAATTACATAAACTGTGATAGAGAACGTTATTGAACTCTTTTATCTTTATGTTTCAGGCCGTCATTGGTTTCCATCACTTTTCTCTGTGGTATTAAAGTTAACTCACTGACGCTGCACCTATTGATTATTTTCTATGATGTGTAAAGTGGGTGGAGCTCCCCTTTAATAAAATAAGTGAGTCCGGTCTGAAGAAGATCAAATGATCCTTGAATAAGTTCAAACTTTAATCTGAGGTCATAACGTTTATGTTAACCGCTCCTCTTACCTTCAGCTTTTCCATCTCTGTCTCGTGTTGCGTCTGAACAGAACTCATTTTCCCATCAAGCTCTTCTTTCACCTCCTCCGCCATGACGGCCAGCTGCTCCTCCAGCTCCTCCACTCTCCTCCTCAGCACTGAAACTTGCTCCGTCTCTACGTCCAAAGGATCCGTTTCCTTGTGCGTCGCTTCACTTTCCTCTGTGTTTCCTTCTGCCGTCTCCTGGATCTCCAGCTGACCTTCCAGGCTCTCGGCCTCTTCCTCCCCAGTTTCACCTGTAACACTTCCATCTACGACCTGTAACTTAACATCTGTGTCCTGTGGGTAAGCTTCTTCTGTCTGACAACAGCTGTTCATCGTATCGCCCAAAGACGACGACGACTGCTGTGCTTCTAAGTCTGACATTCTTGCTCTCAGCTCCCTGTTTTCCTCCATCAAGGCAACACAGTTGCTGCAGACGAGAGAAGAAGTGAGTTCCTGTTTGGTTTCTTCTAGTCGCCTCTCGTACTTTGACTGAAGTCTGCTTAAATGACAGCAGTGCAAGGCCTCCGTTGCTGCAGAGTGAATGAAACCAGACCAGGGGTGCCGGTCGGAGAGCCGGTCGGCCGCCAGCTGCAGTTTGTCGTGGGCCGAGGTGCCGACCGAGGAGGCGAGGTGGTTCAGCAAAGAGATCTTCACCTGTGTGGCGCTTCTGAAATACTCCATCTCATATAGCTGGTTGTTGAAATCAACCATCTGGTTGGTTTCTGTCTCACTTGCAATATTCCAAATAATGTCCAGTTGTTTCACACCGTTGTCGGTGCACGTCTCAGAGAGCAGGCGATGCCCTAACAGCAGCATTTGTTTCTCCACCATCATACGTTCCGTCACCTCACTAAGAAGCTCTTCCACAGGTTCCTCCTCACGAAGCTCAGACGGATTCACCTTCAGTTTGTCGAGCAGAAAACCCCAAAACTCTTCCTCCCACCTCAGCTGACTCTCCACTGTGGCCGTCGTCTCTTCCTCCGTTCTCAAACCAACATCAAACTTGTTCATCACCTCCAGTAACTTCTCCAAAGCTTTCAACCTCATGACCATCCCGTCTATCACTTGCCGGATCCTTTCTTCACCAGAAGCACATCCGTTGCTCTCTCCATCTTTCAGCTTCTCCTTCTCCAACTCTTGATTCAGCCTCCTGACGTCGGCCTCGGCCTCGGCGGCTGTTTCATTGCATCGTTTCTCAGCTTCCCTCAGCTCTGCGTTCTGCGTGCGGAGCTCCCTGCAGGTGAGCTCTGATTGGTCGAGCTTCCTCTCCAGCTCCGTCAGCTTGGCCTCTGTGGCCTCGAAACACCGGAGCAGGTATCCTTTATTCTCCTGTCCTGTTTCTTCTGTTTCTTTCGGGACGTTCAGCTGCAGCAGCGCCTCCATCTCCCTCAGATTCTCCTCCAGGGAGGCGATCACGGTTTGGGCCTCCAGGAGCTGCCGGTCTCTGGAGCTCAGCTCGCTCTCCAGATCTTCCAGCCTGGTTTGTCCCAGCTGTTCCACTTCAGGGAGGTGATGGGGTTCGGTGTACCTGCTGCTGAGCTCTGCTTTCAGTCTCTCTATCTCACGGTCGGCCTCAGTCAGCTGGTTCAGCATCTCCTGGTTGCGTTGGTTGAGAGCCTCGTTCTGGCTGGTGAGCAGCTCCACCTCTTGGGAGAGCCTCCTCACCGTCGCCTGGTCTGGAGGTGAATGTAGCTCCACACAGCAGCCGAGCGAGTCGTCGTCGTCTCCCTCTGAAGGCGTCTCCAGAATTAATGAACTAAATTCACCGTTATGTATTTGTGTTTCCGAGCTGGGAACTTGCTCACGGTCGCCTCTGTCCAGCTGATTCTGGTGGTTGACTGTTTGTCCGTCGCTCTGAGAGAATAACAGTTGTTTCTCTGATGTAGGTGATAATAATAAAGGTGTGTCTTCTGTCTCAGGAAGCAAATCACCCAGTTCCTGGAAGTTGCCCTCCGCATCGTGCAGCCAGATGCTGGGCGTCTCAGGCGTTAGTGAAGGCGACTCGAAGCTGAGCTGCTCCTGCATGTTGATGAGGTTCTCTCTGGTTTCTTTGCACACATCCTTCAGGGTCTGCGTGCTGCCGTTCAACGGCTTCTCATTTGTGTCCGATGGGCAAAAATCTGCTTCGGGAGTCAGAGGAGGGTCCAGCTGAGAAAGACAACAGAGAAACGGAGACATAAAGAAGCATAAGCGACCACACGGGTATCAAACACCGAGAAGAAAGCGAGTAGCTGAGCGAACCTGCAGCGTATGAAATCCCGCTGTACTCAGCTGAGCCTCCAGATCCAGTCTGTGACGCTCCGACTCGACCAGCTGAGCCTTCAGATCCTCCACCTTCAACAGAAAACCAGTTTGTATAAAAAGCTTCTCACGTTTCTGTAGCTACAGTATAATTATCTGTTATCTATATTGTTATGAGTTGAAGCCAGACGCGAGGCACTCACCCCCTTCCTGTAGCCGTCCAGCAGCTTCTCGGCCTCCACAGAGTCTTTGTCGTCGGTGATCAGCGGGACGTTTCTCTCCAGTCTGAACACCGTCTTCTCCACCAGCTTCCAGCACTCTTCGATCTCTTCTTCCACTTTCTGCTGAGATTTGGGACTCAGCGCTCTGACGCCGCCGTCTGCTGCTGTACCTCCGATCACCTCCCAACCCAGAGGGAAGCCCAGCATGCTCTCGTACCTCCTCCTCCTCTCCTCCCTCCTCTTCCTCCTCTCCAGCTCCCCGAACTCCAGCGAGCACAGAGCTCTGGTCCTCTGAGGATCCAGAGTGCGTTTGCTCTGCGGCCTGAACTCGGCCCAGTCGAAGGTTTTGTAGCGTCCCTCTCGCCGTCTCTCCATCACGGTCCTGTGTTTGGGGTGAGGGTCTCTCTCTGTGGAGACGTCAGCGGAGTCCTGAGTCACATCTGGTTTGGGGAGAGCTTCGGGGGGGCTGCAGGAGACGTGGTGGCTGGGTAAACTGCAGAAAACACGGAGGTATGTTTAGATGGAGAACAGGAAAACATGGAAATGTCGAGAAATTCATTTTTATAAGTAACTGTTAAAAATGTGAGGATTTTCTACTTTTCACTGTCTTATATCAGAGTAAATTAAACATCTTTGGGTTTTGGACTACTGGTCGGACAAAACAAGTTATTTCAAGACGTTTACTTTTAATACTTTAAGTAAATGTATCTGATAATACTTGAGTACTTCTATTTAAGTAAGAATCTGAATAAAGTATTTCTACATTGATGTGTTGGTACTTTCATATAAGACCTTAGAACTTCTTCCCTGATTGGTTTCAAAATACGCAGATTTCTTTTTCTATTTATAATAAAAACGATTAAATGTCTTTAGGTTTAATTAAACTGACATCGAAGGCTGGCTACATTATGACTGCTTTAGGATGTTACATGTCATTATAACACTAAAAGAGTGTTTAAATGTACCTGGCCACATCCGGGGCTCCAGCTGGACGAACGCTTTTCATCAGAGCCTGGATCCAGTTCCTCCGTATCCCTGAAGTCATCGCTGACAACGTGAAGACGCCCTTTGGGGTCTAAAACAAACATTTTACTTACTTTAATGTTGATGCAGAGGAAACATATTTGCATGTTTAGAGTAGGAACTGTTTTCTTACATAGATCTGAAAGCCATAGTTCCTCTGCACCTGGTACTCAGACACACTATAACACTTCGTCAGGTCGATTTCTCCTTCCAGATCTGAAGCCTGAAAAAAGAGAGAAAAAGACGTTTGAGAATTATAAATTAAACACTTCTTATTTGTTTTCTATATAAAATAACTAATATTAAAATACCTCCTCAGCTACGGAGTCCTTGTAGCACCTCAGACTGTCCATCGACAGCACAAACCAATATTTCTTCCACTAGAACCGAAACACAAACAAGATGTTTACAAATCATTCAAATCAAGAACTTAAGTTTAGTTTCGGACACTTCAAATGTTTACCTGCTCATTTTCATCCAATTTCACCATCCAGCCTTTTTTGAAGTTTAATAAATCTGGCTGTAAAGAAAACACAAAGTTAACACGTTTACTGTTAACAACAATAATCAGACTTGTGTGTCAGTGCAGCAGCTCAAAGGTTTGGTTAATTTGTGTTACTTTGTGAAACCAAACTTAACTTTGTTTATTGAGAAATAAATGTAATATAAGTGATGCAAGGTTACGTTTATAACGAGGAATGTAGCTTTAATGTTTGTAATTGTAGTTCATATTCATATTTTAACTTCAAGTTTTAAGTTTTAAATATGTGAAACTTTTTATCTTTTCATGTTTGCAAGCAGTGAAGAAAAGTACTTTACTCAAGCACAAGTTTAAGGTACTTATACTTAAGTATTCTTTGCTCTCTTATACATCACCTCAGTACTTTTTACAAAACTTAATATTTCTCACAGTTACTATTTTCACTATTTCTACAAATCAAACAATCGATCGATTAATGGAGAAAATAATCAGCAGATTAATTAATAATGAAAATAATCGTTCATCAGTAATAATAATCTAATGATAGAATATATAATAATAGAACAGACACAGTTTTATGATTTTAACTACATGTTAATACTTTTATTTGTGTTTTCTTGTTTTCACAGTGTGGTATTATTACTTCCACTGAAGTAAAAGGATGTGAATACTTCCTCCACCACAGATTTGGTCTCTTCTCTGAACTATTGGACGTGTAATGAGCTGCACGGCCTCTAGGTGTCGCTGTCGCGGCAGCCATGTTTTATATCTGAGACGTAGTTTAAAGAGGTTACGTCTCACCGCTCCACGCCTTTGATGCAGCCACAAATAATTAGTTTGAAGTTTGTTGAAGAACGAATCACGAGTGAAAAACCTGGTTCTGTTTGGTGTCTCACCGTCATGGCGGTGTCAGAAGTCCTGCGGTCCAGAGACTTGGCTCTTCTCTGGGGCGGGGGGGCGCTGAGCTGGGCTATGTCTCCACACGACTGGAGCTTCTGTGGGAGGCAAAAACAAAAATAAATCATATGATAACAACTCCAAAGTTTGTTTTTTATCTGAAGACGTGAGGTGTTTTCTGAATCAGTGTGTGTGTGTGTGTGTGTAGGTGTGTGTAGGTGTGTGTGTGTGTGTGTGTGTGGCCTGCATTCCATCAAGCAGAGTAACCGATAGTCTGGATCCTTGGCAGAGACGTCAGCTGTAAGGATTAGGCCCGGCTGCAGAGCACCGCGGGGAGCCCAACAGGCTTTTCTACACTGCCTGTTAAACTCTTACTCACATCGACACCCGGCTGCTCACGGATGACTGCATTCGGCTGAGTGGAATGCATGAAAAGGTTGTTTATCTGAAACTTTGAGGCTTTTTGTGTTGAAAATGATGCTACAAGTCGAGATCCCCGCGTGCTTCTTCATGTTTCATGCTGCACGTATCTCTTTAAAGTCTGAATTACAGCATTAAATAAAACAACGGTACGTTTTTGTTTCTTTTGTTTACTTGAAAAGATCCATTCTTCCCTCTTATATACTTGATTCAACGGGGGAAAAGTGACCACTTTGAACGTGACAGAACATTCCTTGTGTTTTTCTTTTCCTGGCATTTAAATTGAAAACCATCCAACACACGGAGGAACACGGCGCTCCGGGCTGCACCGATCTCTTTCTTCTTCTTCTTCTTCTTCTTCTTCTTCTCAAACAATCGCTGACCGCTGCAGACAGAGCCTGTCCTCTGTTTGGTGAAGAAGCCTCTCAATGCTGGAGGGGGAGGAGGGGGAGGCTGTCTTGTGAATCTGGGCTCTGAGGCCTGAATGAACTCCGGACCGGCTCTTTTGACCTTCTCCTGGCTACCAAAACAAATGCTCCCAAAGACACATAAATCCTCACATGGGATAAAATGTGCTGCCGAGTGTATTTAAAGGGCAAATCCTCTGGAATGAGCTCCTCTGTTTAATGAAAGATTAACAGCTGCCTCAGTGGTGACCATCTGGGTCAAAATAAATGTACCGTCTTCTACGTCAAAAAGAGAAAAGTAAACCTCTCACTGTTTCATAAAAGAGTCACGTCTGGTTTATTTCATTTAATTTCTTTCAAACACTTAATAAACATCAAGCACGTGAAGAAAACAGACGCGTTAAGACTAAACTGCATATTTAAAGACATAAGATGGAGAATAAAATATGAAATCAAAGCCCAGGAGAACTTTTGGCTTCATGTTTTAGGTCAGCGGTGTGAGCTCTGACTCCTCTAACATCGCTGATCCTCCACAACTGGTATCACAAACATGTTTTAATACCTCGCACGGCAGCTGGATTCTCACAATATCACGAGATCACATGAGCATTGTGGGTAAATCCGTCTAGTCAGGCTTCTGGGAACGTGTTTGTGTAAAAACCACAGAGTCCGGTGAGAGGTCACTGGAAGCTACTGGGATGGTTCAGGTGTGTGAGATACGAGACACAGAGAGGAGACTGACTGTTCAAAACAAAAATGGCGTTTCCTGAAGAGGTTAGCGTCGATGCTGCATTAGCATCAGTTATATCAGAGCTGGAGAGTATTTCAAAGAACGATGGAAAATATGCTTTCACTCTTCTCCCAGCTGGCTTTGATAAGAGTTTGATTGACAGGCGGTTCAACCAATCACACGCCTAGTATTTCTTTAACGCGCCGGCCCTTTTCCAGACAGTTTCCAACAATGACTTCTTAGATGGTTCTGTGAGACAAACCATCTGGTGCGTCACGTTAAATGTTTCATGAAGCAAGATTACCAGTTAAACCAGACTTGTTTAAGTAAGTCAGGCAGATTTTCTGGAAATTCTGTTTCATAAAGGAGGTTTAAAAAAGTCTTTCCGTCAGAGGTTGACACTTAATTGCATGATTGAAATCTGAAGTCATATCTTTTTCAATCTAAAAGTCAACATATTGTTTGTTTTTAAAATGGCTGCATTTAAAATAAAACTGACAAACAGCTTTGACTTGATGCTGCAGCCTCATTGTGAGAAACATTTGTTCTATCTTTAAATGTCACCACATCAAATTACAGAACCATAAACCAAGAAATCTATTTATTTACACTTTATTTGCACCATATGGACGCTGTAATGTCACTTATCAAAAGCAAGTAACAGTTCAATTAAGAGAGAACTTATCGGAAACAAAGGTCATTATTTACTTAATTTTACTTATTCAAGTTGTTTCATAGTAATCTTATGCATCTTTGATTTTCAGCACTAATTATATAAAGAAAGTTCACATAATAAATAACAGCTGACTTGAGTTCATCTCTACTTCTGAGAGTCGGAGATCTCTGCTGACACACGACTCTGTTAGTTTGTTCACGGAGTGATTTTGTTCTCCAAATTAAACTGAGTTAAGCCCAAAGATAGCGATTAACCCACTGATCAAGGTTCAAGCTCCAGCTGTATTTTCATTATACAATACAGGATTACACAATGAAATGCAGCTGCACCGACTCCATATTACACACAGAACATCTATAAACAGAAGAAATAAAAGGAAAACTAAACTGTAAAAAGATATATATTTACGTATATAAGTACATATAAATATGTGAAATATCTTCATCTGTAACTGACCTTGCTTTGCAGTAAATGCTTCTTTTGTAAATGTTTCTTTATTAACTTTTATGTAATTATTGTTTTTTAATTACTTATTTAGGTCCTGTGTCAGGAAATGTCCTGTTTTGTGACAAAATGACAAATTTAATTTAAAAAGAACTATGTGCAATATTAATGTAATATGTAAGTTATGGTGCAGAAAGACGCTAAGAAGAAGTGGGAATGAGATCAAAGGTCTTGCTTCTTATACACAGTTTCCTGAAGATAAGCCTGACTTACTGAAGTAAACCTGGTTTAACTGGTAATCTTTATACTTCATGTTTGTGTGTTTGTTAACACTGTCGCACACAGACAGACACCCGTTAACGTCTCCTCGCCTCCTTAATCACTAGGGTCTAGCCCGACAGCACACAGTGACTATCATTCACAAACAGATGTGCACTTGGAGGAGGCACGACTCTGTGCGAGTTTATCAGGTTCAGTAAATACAGACCGTCATGTGAGTTATTTTGTTGAGAGTTCCCAACATTACACTGAGTCTTGTTTAATATCTGAGGAATCCGGGGAAAAAGTCTGACAGGAACGCCGTCCCCCAGATTACAAAACACACAAAGCAGGCGTGCTGAACAGCTTCGGGGCATCAAAACCAGTTCTGTTCGCAAACAAAATGCAGCTCTGAGTGAATCACCGCCTCTCTCCCACCTGCTGACACATGCAGCCCCTCTCACACACACACACACACACACACACACACACACACAC
>NW_022280056.1:4383896-4386894 GCF_004355925.1 Anarrhichthys ocellatus
CACACACACACACACACACACACACACACACACACACACAAGCCTTGACACGGCAGGATCGACTCGTCCATGCGTCTCGTGCCAAACTCTCGTCACCTTCTTCTTTTCAACGTGAGACGAGTTGTTACAAAAGCGGACGACTTGACATTTAACACGCGTCGGTCGACGACTGACGCAAACACAGATCCACTTCGTCCAGCCGAGTGTTTGATCAGGTCAGAGCTCTCGTCGTTAAAGTAACGATGTTCTCTGAGTAACACCTGGTTGTTGTGTGAATCATGTTCAAACCGGTCCAGCTCACAGCTCAGCCCAGTGCAGGCTGACTACAGCTGGGAACAGAACAGGGACTGACTGGTCTTGATCATGACAAACCGAAGTTGAGATTAATCAGCAATTCCGTTTTATGGCAAATGGAAGCAAACGACCACAGACAGGAAATGGATTTTTTAATCGTTTGCTGATGTGGCCCTAAAAATGGTATTATTCATGTTCCTGCGATATGCTACGAACACACTATTTACTACCGTAATAATAGTCACTTCTAAAGGGATATTTACGCTTCTCTCACCTGGTTGAAATAATAAATTGACGTCAGGTACACCTCAAACATAATGACCTCATCCACTCTAACTCTTCGACCTGCAAACAGACTGCATGACGTTCATTGGTGTTTTTCACAGCGATGACAAAAATGTATGTAACGTGCAGAAACCTGCAGAAATTTTACAATCGTGTAGCTTTGGTGATTTGAAAGTATTCATTGTATGTTGTTGGACAAAACACGCCTCCTCGGTGACTAACCTTGAAGGTATTTTGGGAGGAGACCCTGTGACGGACCCAGAACACGTTGGAGGGATTACATATTGACGCCGTCCAATCAAAAACATGTGTGTCCAAATTTGGTGATTTTTAATCCAAAAGGAGAAGGAGATCTTTTATGGGTCTCTAAGTGAAACCACTACATTATTTTTTTATGCTGTAAACAAAATCACAAAAGGTGTTTTTGGACCAAACTGTTGTGGCGACTTCCCTCGAGAACTACAAACCTTTAAGGCTTTTTTGTCTGTTTGCATTCGCAGCCTCAATAGAAACACTGAAGTGATGTAAGACGACCTGAGACGCTCCCACACATCTCCAGCTGGGAGAACAGCTACTTTGCTACATTCCACAAACTCTCTTAGCTTTTTCAGAAATACGGAACATAAAGAATATATTAACAACTCTGTTACACGCCACAATCACGGAAACGCCATTAAAGTGCCGTCATGAAAGGACATTATGCAATTTCAGTTCAAATCAGCTATCGCTCTTTGGCCCCGTGGGTTAGCCGTTGTGCGACTGGGTTGGCTTTTGTGCTACTGGGTTTGCCATTGTGCTAAAATTACTGGGTTAGCCTTTGTGCTACGGGGGTAGCCATTGTGGACCGATTACCATTATGACATTATTACTGAACGAAGGTCCGTGTCTTCTGTGTCCTCTAACATCCTCTAACATCACTAAGTATGAAACCACGAGGCCACAGTCATCACCCACCACTCCACTGCTACATCTATTAATTATGCTGACAGGGAGGGTTCTAGCAGGATTTGAGGTTGTAGTGAGTCTTTAAGCTAAATTTAATATAATTTTGGATTATATGAAAAATATACATGAAAACAACCGTGACAACTTCCTACTTGACCTCAGGATCCATGAGGAAGAACTGGGCGACTCCCAGTAACTTAGAGAAAGGGGATAGTTTGACCTGTGTACTGTCGAAGGTATACTGTAGTACTAAACGTGTACTTGGTGTGGTTACCTCTCGCTTGCGGGTGCGAGCTTCACTCCTGCCCATTCTGGAAACAGCTGTTCCTTCTTCCTGCTCTTTGTCGGTGGCCTCTGATCCCAGAAGCCTCTCTGTGTGACATGTGCCATTGCTGGAAAACATGAACAGCTAATGAGTGAAAAACTGTATGTGTGGCTTCTTTGACCTCGCTAACACAGAAGTGGGTTCTGACATAATTTCCCCTCACTTGAACACCGAGGATGACAGCTTAATAACAGACTCCTAACAGCACCTGTGCAGAAGAAAAGAGCCCCAAAGACACCAGATCTCCCACTGTTATTATTGCTATTAAGAGGCTAAATAAGAGCCTACATCCTTCCACTGGTGTCAGAGGTGTTTTGTGTAGAAGTAGAGAAGGAATTACATTGACCGAATACCCCAAAGAAACCTGATATAATGTATACACAACTGTCAAGGTAAGAAAAGCACTGCTGTCATTTAAAAGTTGGGTTTAGTATCAATCAATGTGTGCTGTTGGGAAGTTGATGTCAACGACGACAGTAACATTTACACTCTTCAGATTTAAAGGGTTTTGTTTTGATTTGATTGCTTTGAGTTGGTATTTTCAGATTAGTTGAGTTTGTTTTGATTTCAGTATTTGCAGTAAATCTAAAATTACCATTTAGGTTATTTTTACACTACTAGTCTGACAAAATAAATGATTTTTAAGATATCAATTTGTGCACTGATAAGTTATTGATTGGTATTCGTCAGTAATCAGTAGATACTAATAGTGAATAGTAATCACTAAATACTAATAGTGAAAACAAGAGAGCAAAATGATAATGTCAGCATGTCAACATGCTAACAATGACAATGCTAACATGCTAACAATGACAAGGCCAACATGCTAACAATGACAATGCCAACATGCTAACAATGACAATGCCAACATGCTAACAATGACAAGGCCAACATGCTAACAATGACAATGCTAACATGCTGATGTTCAGCAGATATAATGTTGTTTATCATCTCTGTGCAGTGTGTTAGCATGCTAACATTACCTAATTAACAACAAAAATGAGAAAAAAATGTTTTCAAGAATTCGGTCATAAATCAAACACATAGATCACATAGATCAAACACATAGATCAAATGTTGACCTGATGAGGAAGAGACTAAAGTTATTACAAATCATCCTGAGGGGAACATGAATCACTCAACCACATT
>NW_022280056.1:4406894-4443140 GCF_004355925.1 Anarrhichthys ocellatus
TGTTAGCCATGGGTTAAATAGTGTTGCAGTTTCTCACTTTGGCCACTGGAGGGCGATGAACACTCGTATCTAAACACAACACATATATAAAGACAAACAACACAAAACTAAAATAAATACATTTTTTACATCTGCATCATCACGTAACTGAACAAATGTCACAGATAAATGTATCAGTGGATGCAAGCATTTATTCAAGGCAATGGCAGTGGCAAGGATTGTTCAAACTAAAACGGTTTTCAAATTGTTGGCCATCCAAAAACGTATGAAATACAGTGGCTGTTTATTATCAGTTGATATGTTCCACTTATTACACTAACATACGATTTAAAACAGGACAGTTTGCTGCATATGCAAACCAGGTGACTTCTAATGCATATTTTCTCAGATTTGTTTGGGTATTTATGTTTGCACTATTTCGTAATAAAGTGCTTTAATTTAATGTTTTCTCCGACAAATCACACAAAGAATAAAACTTGAAAAAAAAAATTCAGTTTATCTACAAAACTTAAAGGTGCATTTCTTGACATGTGCGTCATTTCTTAAATAAGACCACGAAGACAGATTTGATTTTGTTATTCTAATTTTGACAACAAATTGTCGACTATTGCTGGTTAGATGGACACATTTGACCGTTCATTAAGCCCCGCCCCTTAGCTTCTGTACTGTTGCTATGTCGGTTAGGCTAACGTTGTCAGATTAACCTTTGAAATCTTAAGTATTTTTCTAAATAATGGGTCCTTGATTTAAGACACAGGAGAACAAAAGTTCTCATTTAAAGCCGGTTGACCGTCACTTTTTTTGCAGATTTAGCTCGCTAGCTAGCTCATTGAGCTAACGTTAGCCCTATTCCATGAATTGGTTGAAAACATATTGACGTTTATCGTTGTCTGTTGACTTGTTTTCAAAATAAGAGTCTCACAAAAGGGTTCTTAAATACACACTTAATGGATACATACATGATCATGTGCCAAAAGAATGAGGCTAAAGCTAAATTACCATCCTCACTAGTTGATGGTCCACGTGGAAGACAGAAATAAAGAAATGTTTTGCATTGTAGAGCTAGCAAGCTAAATATGAATGATGAGGAAAAATGTGAACTCAGACTATTGTTGTTTTACAATGTAGCATTACAATGTCTGGCTGTTTAACTTACTGGCTTGTTATTATTTTTCAAACAGGATGAGGACTAACCGATGTATTATGTAAATGTTATCTCAGGTAACATACGATGCGTTTGTTTGAATGTCCTTAAAGCCAATAAAGAGCAAAGCAGAGCTGCTAACGTTAGCGTGATAGCATGACCAAGATTAGCTTCCCCACAGCAAAGAAGGCTAGCTAGTTAACCCCACAAACTAGCTAGCATTAGCGATATGCTACTTGGCCTCCTCAGTTAGCTACTGTAGCTAGTAAGCTACTTAGCCAGACATGCTAACATGTAGCTTACATTGGAACTGACAGTTTAATCTATTCTTTACACTTAAATTCTTTAAGTTCTTTAAGTTTTTTCCCAGTTCGTAATACTGCAAATACAAAGGCTTTCATCAGCGTACCATAGGCTCGACCACCATTGTGTGTCTTCGAGATTATTACTTTGATATTTCATATTTACAAAATTACCTTTGAGGCCGTTCTGACAAAAACAACACAGACATTTGGTGTATGTAAGCAGTGCATGTAATAGCATTATTCATATGCTTAAGGAACATTAATATGTGACACATAGAAGAAAATATTACTTTGGAAAAATAAATAAATAAAAACTTTTTCACTCTCATAGCCCCACAATAAACATTTACGATGGCTTCTCGAATTTAAAACAGAGAAATAAATGTTTGTGCTCAGGAGTTTAATCTAAACATTTGACCAGCTACTCTGGCATCATCAGGCAGTATTAGATAAGGTACATGTTACATTCATTCTACTACAAATCTAATGGATACTACAGTCATTTTTAAAGTCAGAATGTTCACTGTGTGGTTGTTAAAGCTAAAGCTGGGAGTTAAGATATTCAGTGAAGAAACACACACTGCAGTCCAGTTTGTTAAGTAGAAGACGTAATAAAACAAGTCTTTTCCTTGACGCGTTCGCAACATTCAGAGGAGTAAAGAAACCGAGTCTCACAGAAAGCAAGGACTTCGTCTGTGCTTTCAAAAGTCGTGTCTGTGATACATGTCCGGGTCGTAGTATTTGGTGACCACCACTCTGTTGGCAAACTTGCGGCCAGTGAGAGCTTGCATGGCTTTGTGACAGTCGGCAGCAGAAACGTACTCCACAAAGATCTGGAGAGAAAAAACAGGTCCTGAACGGTATGGAGATGAGGATCTGAGATCTGTGACTCATTCAGGAGCTTCTTTATATGTGTGAGAAGTTCATTAAACATTGTGTTGTGGCCAAAAAAAAAAACAAAGGAAAAAAAACATCATTCTCAGTCCTGAATGTTTCCCATAGAAAATCTTGGAAATGCAGTTCTGATGAGAGAAGCTAATGTGGAAAAGCTAATGTAAACTCGTACCTTTCCACAACCGGGGACTTCCACTCCGTCGACGGGTCGGGGGATCTCGATGGAGCGGACGCTGCCGTACTTGCAGCACTCCTCGCGGATGTCTTCCAGGATCTCCTCATAGTCCTCGTCGTCCACCAGCTCCTCGGACATCACCATGTTGAGGAGGCACAGCACCTCCGTGGGGATGCCAGAGTTCTGCAGCCTCTGAAGCCCGGGGACCTGCAGCGTCACTGGGGTCTCTATGATCTGGGGGTTGGAGGAAGAGTCATACTCATCAGCTCGGACTCCGTTTCTGCAAATAAGATCCTGACTTTCATTTTCATTACAAATATATTTCCCATGAAGCCTGCTGCTTCCTGCCCCCCTCCGGGGTTTGTGGAGGAACCCAAGGAAATCTCAGGATGTAATTTACCAGTAGGCTGGCTCACTGTCACACCTGCTGCTTCTCTAATTTAATTGAAAAAGGTAAAAGGACTCACAGGATTAACGTTCTTAGCCCCCACGCTCGCCCTTTGGACGATCAGCTTTTTGTCGCCCAGCTGCATCCCGTTGAGTCCGGTGACTGCCTGATGGAGAAAAACACAAAGCCCTCAAAGTGAACATCTCAAACAGCGCGGCCATTAATCTCAGCAGCTCGTCGCACTGTTACCTGATCGGTGGCGCTGACGTCGACGTATTCGCAAAAGGCGTAACCCTTCGACAGTGACGTGGCACTGTCCTTCACAAGATTGAACGCTTTGAGAGGCCCGAACGAAGTCAAGAGCTCCTTCACCTGCGAAGAAGAGTCAAGGAGAGAAGATATGAGGCGGAAAATCCACAGCGGACATGCAGAAAAACCTACAGAGTGAAACAATAAATCACAAAGTCTATCCGATGAAATGATTACTGGACACAAAATGTGTGCAGTTAAATAGAATTGGCTTTGGTCGTTTGAACATTTAGTATATTTACAGATTTGTGCATTGCTATAAATAGAAGGAAGAAGAGATGATGCTCATGTCTTTAGTGAAGAGCTGATGACGTGGATCTGAGCAAAATAACAGACATAATTATTAATATATAGTATATATAATCTCACGTTCAAAGTTGGAATTTTTTTCTTCTTTTTTTACAACAAGCTGAGCGATAAAATAATTTGATTTTAACTTGTATTGTATTTTGCCAGCTATACAGGCAAATTACAGTTAATAACAGTTGCACAATATGTTTTCTTACCTTTACATTAACCCCCCCACACCACCACCACCACAAAACCACCAACAACAACAACAACATCCTCAACTCTTAATCCTTCAGGCCTTAAAACCCCCTAAAATCCCCGAGTCCTAAGCGCGCTCCAAAAGCATGATGGGAGACAGAGAAGAGCCTGCCGGCTGGGAGTGAATCCGTGTGAGGACCAGAATGTCTTACTTGCCTTGTGTTACATGTTGGCATGGCAGCAGTAGATGAGTACTACTGAACAAATTATGAGCGCAGACTTAACGATCTTACAGGCCCCTAGCTGGGGACAAAGTGGGGGAACAAAAAATGAAAGAGCTGTGAGTATCAACGCAGTGGCAAGTGACTGCAAGAAGTAAAAAAATAAAAGAAGTCAGTGAGTAATATACATCTACGACGGCCTGTTAGGGCTATTGTCGGTTAAAATAAAGTTGATTACAGAGGTGGAGGAGATGGCTAATATTCCCAGAAAAGAACTTTCCAAATTTCCAAGATTAAAGTAGTAAATTAATAAGAAAAAACGTGGATATTCACTTTTGTTTTCTCATAAATTTGTGATTTTTGTCTCATACATTTACCAGTTAAATCTCAGAGAATATCCAAGTTTTTTCTCTGAATATCACCCCCCTCCCCCGGCTCTGTAAATTATATATATATATATATATATATATATATATATATATATATACACAAATATGTATATTTGTAACCTACAACAGCCCTAAAACGCCGTCGTATACATCAGGCTTCATGTGCTCTGTGAGCTCGTTAGACTAAATGAGACAGAATGAGTTAAACTGTGTAACAGAGAAAGTTTTCACCATCTTCTCACCTGAGAGCAAAGACGGAGTCTTAGACTCAGTGGAGTGAAGCCTTTTTATGAGCAAATATTTAAGTAACTTTTGATATTCTCAAAGAAAAAGTCCAACCATATATTTAAACTTCTAGTTATGATTCATTCACAACGTTCAATGCACTTTTTTGTGACTTTTGTGGGTGTTCCCACTTTCCCTGAACCTGCCTGATTTTACCCATAATGCCTTTCTACAGCCACCTAAACTTATTGTCTCAGTTAATAACAATAGGTGCAAAGTCGGACTGCAGGTATAACCCGACTACATTTGGATTTTTGAGGCCAATACTGATATTGATATTTGGGAGGGTGATTGTACAGCTTCAGAACTATACATATGACAGCCACTCTATTTCAAAATAAAACATCCTGTTTTCTTAAAGTGGACATTTTCTTTGACAATATGGACTCAAATGAATCGGGAGTCTTAATACACACAGATATAAAACATGTCTGTTTATCAGCCTCTTATGTAAATATACTGGACTTGTCTTACCTTTCTTTAATCAGTATGCTTAACATGAGAAAGGTATAAGCAGTTTACTTCACAAAAAGCCTTTTTATATCATTAATGATATGATATGATTCATGTTTGTTTGATATCATATGGTTTTAGCAAAATAAATAAAAAAGAATAATCTGGAGAAGTTGCCCATTGTGAATAATGAACCTATTTGTTTTTGTGTTGTTTTTAGTCTTTATTGTGTTTATGCTGCCGGGTCACGTTCTGTTTCTGGCTCTTATAAACATTTATCTCTACTTCTGTTTACTCTCTACAACAACACAGTTTTTTATGACATAAAGAAACGTAAAACATATTTTGTGGATGTTTAAAATGCGACAACAAACCTCAGCAGGTGAGAGAAAAAAAAAGAGGAAACATGAGTGCACCTGTTCAGTCTGTTTTTCAGTTAAATACCTGGTCATCGTTCAGGTAGTTGGGCAGGCCTCCTATGAACAGTTTGTGGGGGGAGTCGGGAACAACCGTGGAGACCACGCCTACAGACAACAAGACAACGAGACAAACATTTAGTTTATGGTATAACAGAAGACGTCATCACTTCATACGAGTCAGTGACACACCTGGAACGTGGAAGGCGGGCTGCTCTGAGATGCCGGGTAAAGGCCGATAATCGTGAGGTCGTCTGATCTTCAGCGACTGACCCTGAAATATGATCCCATCGAAGGCCATCGCCTGCGTCGTCTCGTCTACGGACCGGAACTGGAGAGGAAAATGTTTTGATATTGAAACATCTGCTTCATTATATATATATATATTATATATTATAATCAAATCATGTAATAATAGCTTTAACTTTAAAGAAACTATATGAAAACATTCAATATGTCTGGACACCTCTAGGAAAGCAAAGTTTTTATCCTGGTTGATCTGCACAGCGAGCACAGGGTTGCTCGGGGCTTGTGAGAGGCCTGCGAGCCTCATCTGAGCGTTGAAGAACTCGGCCATGGACTCCTGAGGAGGCAGACAACAAACAGCATGGCTGGAAACAACACGAACATATCAGTGTTTGGCATAAATACCACAGAATGAGCAGGAAGTCTAAGAGAAGGGCAACGAGAGAGGCTTCACCTCAGTTACTCCAAAGGGAATATTTCCAACGTAGAGGCGCCTGGCTTGTCTCGTCATCTGACTGCCAACTACGGGCACTTGTGTTGGAGCTGCAGCCACTCCGGTGGGGGTGGACGTCGCCAGCAGAGCTATTGTTGGTATCTGGCCAGCGGCTGGAGGATAGAGAAGAACGTGAGGAACGTGAGGAACTTCAACTACAAAACTGTTACCTTCTGCAAACAATGCAGCTTGCTCTTAACTTGTTGGTCTCCATTTAAAAATCCTAAGAAACTCTCTACTTTTACTCATGGTTGGTTAAAACAATATTATTTTCAGGGAAGTTCTGAAGACACAAGTAACGCCTTTACTCTGTTTTAAAATGAGCAAAAGGAGAACACGACAAGTACCTTGCATAGCTTTATATTGCATTGGTGTGATGTGTTCAAAGCCAGGAGGAGAAACATCCCAATACTTGCAGGTCCTTTTCTGCCTTGTTCGCCTTGGAGAGTGGCTGGAAGCAGAGGAATTACAAAATAAAAGCTCAAGCACTGTATTAACAGTGACACTTAAATGCCATCAGTTCTCTAAAAAAAGCTGGCTGTACACTCGCTGCTCACCAGAAAACATCAGACAGACACAGTTAGAGACGAGCTGGTGAACATAGTGGAGCATTAAGTAGCTAAAGAGACAAATATTTCCCTGGTGGTGGAGACCAAAAACAGAGCTAAAAGAGAACTTATATTTGCATCGGGGGATATGATATTTACACAGTGGAGGAGGAAGTATTCAGATTCTTTACTTAAATAAAAGTACTAATACCACAGTATAAACATATTCTGTTTCAAGTAAAAGTTGTGCATTGAAAAGTATAAAAGTATAAGCAGGAAAAAGTAGTTAAAGTATTAAAACTGTATATTGTACTACAAGTACCTGCAGACTTTCCCCCACTGACCTGTGCTTCTTGTGGTCCCTGGAGGAGCTCCGGCGGTCCCGGCTCCTCTTCTCTCGGCTGCGGCTCCTCTTCTCTCGGCTCCTCTTCTCTCGGCTCCGGCTCCTCTTCTCTCGGCTCCTCTTCTCTCGGCTGCGGCTCCTCTTCTCTCGGCTCCGGCTCCTCTTCTCTCGGCTCCGGCTCCTCTTCTCTCGGCTCCGGCTCCTCTTCTCTCGGCTCCGGCTCCTCTTCTCTCGGCTCCGGCTCCCTCGGTCTTTGCTCCAGCTGCGATGTTTGTCGCCTCGGGCGGGAGATCCACTGCGACTCCTCTTTTTGTGTCTTTCTCTTTCTCTCTCTGTGCAGCAACAAGCAGTGATTACTATTTGTGTCCGTTATTAAATACTCCACATTTATAAATAACAATGGAGGTTACATGACTTCGACAATGAGAACGATAAAGTTGTAATCTGTCCCACAACAAAAGTAACAAAATAGAGTAATAACTAAAAATGTATTTCTCATGCCCACGTTATTATTATCTTGTGCTCATACAGTTAAAAAAATATATATTAAATGTGGGACCTTGAAGGCTCCATAATTAAACACAGTGAAAGGGGGCATTTTTCATTATAAGTACTTTTACTTTGGATACTTTAAGTACATTTTGCTGCTATAAATATACTAATACTTCAGTGAGGAATCTGAGAACATCTTTTACGTGATAGTATCCTGAATATCTTTGGAGTTTTGGACAATTAGTCGTTGGTCTATACAATTTTTCACTTTTCTCTGACATTTAATTTTTTGATTTTGATTTGATCCAAAACATAATGTGCAAGATGAAAAGACACCGTTAGAAGCAGCCCTAGTATGTAGTATTACTGCATTACTCACTCTTTACAGGTAATTAAGATTGTTATACAAATAATTTCTGCATTATTAGCTTGTTAATATTATTTTAATGTGCCTCATTCATTCTTATAATTACTGGGATGACCTGACTTTAAATACTGTACCTGAACTTATTTCATGGGACCAACTGCAGTTAAATACATTTTTCTTAAAAACAATGAGCACACAACGTGAAATAAAGTTCCACCATAAAACACAACGATCTCCTCTCGTTATTAATAACTCTGATTCCCTCCAGCTCCTCTGAGGAGTCCACAGACCACCGCGTCGTATTTCTTTGAGGAATCTGACAGATTAATGTGGTTGTTCTTCTTGGCAAAAGGAGAACGTCAGGTAGAACACGACTTAAGAGCTTTTAACAAATCAATAGAGGTACTTTTCATTTCTGCTCAGATCGGATCCATCGGGCAGCTCCACGCTGATTTAAACTCAAGTTTTAGATGTATTATTAATTACTTTTATACTTTATTTCTTTGTGTCTGGGGAAATGATTGGTGTTTTATGTTACTTCTTCATCTTACTGTACATGAGCTCCTTATTTATTTTATTATTTATTTATTATTGCTTTGTTTTTGTTGTCAGGTGACTAAAACCACAAAAAAAGCACACATTAGTTTTATAGTTTGTTTAATCCTATTAATAATGTGTTGCAACAATGGATGCCAAATTGAAAAGTACATCATAACGATTCAGAAAATCCCATATTGAGTCACTTCTTTCTTTACAAGCGAGGATAACATTAAAAAAGGTAAAATATTTTAATTGAGTTTTGCATCCGGCTGTCTCGCGCACGAGAGAGCCGGAAGGTAACTTCGTTTGTGTTCTCTCACCGGTACCCAGACTACGTCAGGTTCACCAACGGCTGTGAGTTGACGTTACCGGCATCATTCATATTTAAAAATTAATAATTAATAATTATGACAACACGAATTAGCTGAGTCACGTTGTGGGAAAAACTACGCGCTAAAGTTGTGCTGTCAGGTGGAGTTATTCATTCATAAAATAATCATAATGTCTATTGCGTAATGTCGCTAGCTTGAAGACCAAATTGGGGGCACAGTTAACACTCACCCTGTCGATTCTCGCTCAGCTGTTTCTCAAATTCCTCGAAATCCGACATTGTTTGTTTGTGTGTGTGAAGATGCAGCAGGTCCGTCTGTCTGAGGAGGACGATCACACAACCAGTCCGCTGAGTGTCAGTGCAGCAAAACACACTGAAATCTCCCCGGAGTCCAGCAAACTCACGAGGCAAAAGATGTACAACATCCGGTTAAAACCGTCAGAATAAAAGCATCCAGACGTACAGTTTAAGAAAATGCTTCACCTTTATTTACACATCGTGAAATAAAAAAAGGAATCAGTAAAAAGAGGTCTATGATTTAAGGAATGTGTATACAAACACACGATGTTCATACATGTGGCAACAAATTATAATATATATATATATATATATATATATATATATATATATTACTTATGGTGAAATGTAACTAAGTGCATTTACAGAGGTTTTCACTGTGTTCATTCCACTGCATTTATCTGATCGTTTAAGTATATTTACAGATTAAGAATGAACATAAAAAATAGATATAGATATAAATAGAATAGATAACATTTCTGCAGATGACACGACCCAGAACCGAACTTCAAATTAGCAACAATATAAAAAAGCTACATGTTAATAACAATCCTGTGATATAACGCCATCATGCAAAAAGCTTACTCTTACTTTTGATACTTTATTATTATGGTAATTCAGTACTTTTACTATATTGAGTACAGGACTTTTACTTTTAATAGAATATTGTCAAAACAAACATTAGGATCCGAGTACTTCTTCCACCACCTGCGTACAACAAATTTAAAAACGGACTACATACTTTATATAGTTGCAACCACTTTTAATGATGCAATCCTTTCTGTATAAGGACATTTGGTCATTTAAAGGGGTACAACTTTAGAATAGTTTTTATTGATTTTATTTTTATACTGTTTTAATTCTTTATTTTTTTTTAATTTTGTCTTTATTTTTCCCAATTTTTTTATTATAATACTTTCTTATTTTATATGTTCTTACTTTACTTGTTTTGTTATGTATGCCCTATTTTTGCTTTTTATTTTGAAGCTCACTAGCTCTACTCTACTGTATTAAACATGCTAAATAAATAAACTTGACTTTAGTCTCTAACATCTTATCATGAAGACCTCAACACCACAGCTCTCCCTCTGGCTGCTCAATCCATAGATTGTTTTAAAATGCATGACATTTCCTTTTTTGTCTTTTAATTCTATTTTGCTCTGTATGTGTTCATGTGTAATTAATCTTTGTACAGTACATCAGAAATGTCACCTGAAAGAAGCCTCTCTCACCCAGGTCTCCTCTCCTCTCCTCTGTCACTCTAAACATAAACATGTCGACAACAGCATCAGCTGTGCTGCTATTAAAAGAGTTCAAATCCCAGAGTATTGCTCTGGCAGCGCTGCAGCCCGTCATGTCAGAGGAGCTCTGTGAATGAGCTGCTGAGGCGAGCAGCTCCTCGGGAGGCGAATAAAAACCCCAGAACACCTGCAGAGGCCTCAGAAGCAGTAAGTGTTGGCTGCTAATTAATTTCTTGCTGGATCGAGGTCAGTTAGACGTGACCGGCTCTCTTTAACTCACTCGTGCAAAGTGCCAAGACGCTTTGTCAGCAAACTTCTATTCTAAACAGCTGCTGCTTGGAATAAGAAAAGTGGTTATTTCTTTATTTTTGTTGCTGTTCAGTTTCAGATTGTGTTCATGTATCTCTTGACTCTGTTGAGGAATAATGTGGCTGGTTCTCTGTGGCATTGAGTCTTTGTGAGAGGTACAGTATCTATTTCTAGGGCATGTGTATATTTAGACAAACAGCCGGTGCTTGGCATGGTAAACCTAAACCGAAAGGTTATCTTCAAATTCACTGTTGGACAAATCGAGAACATGTAAGTGCCTGTCTTTATAATCTGACAACAGAAAGTGGCCTTTTCAAGAGGTTTCTAACAGATTACACCTAAAGTGAAAGATAACTCTATGAGGTCATGGACGGATTAGGAGACAACGAGCCAGAGGACACAGACATAAAAGACATCTTACATGGGATCAACAGTCCTCTAGTCTAGTTGTTTTGTGTCTCTTTGTTTGTTTTACATCTTTTTGTAGTAGTTCCGTGTCTCTTGTGGTGATTTTGTGTCTCTTTGTGGTCTTTCTGCATCGCTGTGGTTGTTGTTGTTACTTTTTATGTTTGTTTTGCATCTTTTTGTGTTCATTTAGTGTCTGTTTTTGGCCATTTGTTTTTCATATTTTGTGGTCATATTGTGACATTTTGCGTCTCTGTCTCTTTCGTGGTGGTTTTCTGTCTCTTTGTAGTGATTTTAGCATTTCTTTGTAACTGAGTAATTGATTAATTGATTGATTGAGCGAGACCCTGGTCCTGTTTCAGGTCCTGTTCCCGGTTGGCGCTGTTCAATAATCCATGTTTAAGATATACTCACATACACGATTCATAAAATTGAAACTAAAATCTGGAAGAATACAAGTAGGTTAAAAATTATTGTTTAAAAAGTTAAAAGGCTGGATTTTATAGTTCAAAATTAGGATTAAATGAATAGTTTTTACAGTTTTCTGATTATTGAACGTGATTTTTCCTCATGCAGCACTGACTGTCTGTATATTGTATTTAAATATCCATATATATGGACACTATATGCAATAGGCACAAATCTCATTGATGGTGTGGTTTTTATAATTTATTCTTTGTTTGGATGACCGATGTAAGAACATAGTCAAAAAGATGTCTTCTCTGTTTGTATTTCAGAGTTGTAAAAGTAGTTAGATTAAAAAGTGGTTGAAGCAGGTGAGATGGATTCCAATGTTACGGAGCCGGAGAGCTTTTGGGTACGAAACGCTCCTTTTCTCATGTTCTATAGATCTGAAATGGACATCTCATCCCATCTCATCTGCATCTTCAGAAAAATAATTTTTCATCTAAAAAGTATGTTTAAAGCATCAAACATACTTTAAGAACAAACAACAAAACGTATCAGCTAACGTTTAAACACTTATTCACTTTCTTCCTGAAATTTAGATGAGAAGATTGACACCAATGTAATGTATGATGAATATGAAGCTCCAGTAAACTAGTTAGCATAGCTTAGCACAAAGACTGGAAACAGTGGGAAACAGCTAGCCTGGCTCATAGCTCACTAATTAATATGTAGCATCTTGTTTGTTTATTTTGTACAGAAACCAAAGTGTTACAATGTTTTTACAGTGAGTTTTGCATAAGCTATTCCTCCCTGTTTTCAGGCCCTATGCTAAGCTAAGCTAACCATTTGCTGGTTGAAATCTTGTGTTTAAATCTCCATCAGAAAGTGAATAAGCGTCTCAGAATGTCAAACTATTCATTTAATATTTCCTGCCAGTACTTACAAAGATATATCCATACTTTTGTTTTGTGTCAATTCTGCATTTTGAATATAAAACTAAAACCTTTTCCAGGATATCCTGCAGGAGATGGACTCAGTTTGGACCACCACTGTTCTCCTGGTTCCTTGTGTGATCGTGCTCACAGCTGGATTCTTCTACCTCTATAGCTTCATCATGGGTCTGCTGTCCAAAACGTCAGTACGCAACAAAGTGGTGGTTGTAACCGACGCTTTATCCGGGCTTGGAAAAGGTAACAATGCTTTAAAGTTACTGTGAGGAACTCTTAACTGGTTCTGAACCAGTCTCAGTTTAGTCCTGATCCTCTATCAGACCTCCATCAGTAAACAAGACCATCAGAGAGAAGATGGTCTGTTTCTATAGAGTTATTCTTAAAGCTCGTCATCGGTGCCACTGGGTCGGATTCTGGTGAAACCAGATGAAATCATGCAGGTTCACCAGAAACTCCTTCAGCTCAGACTCCAGCAGAGACCGGTCCACCGTGGACAGACCCAGATCCTCCAGCAGAGACCGGTCCACCGTGGACAGATCCAGATCCTCCAGCAGAGACCGGTCTACCGTGGACAGACCCAGACCCTCCAGCAGAGACCGGTCCACCGTGGACAGATCCAGATCCTCCAGCAGAGACCGGTCCACCGTGGACAGACCCAGATCCGGCTTCACTGCAGTCTTGGACCTGCAGTCGGAGCTCCGGAGGAGAGCTCAGCTCCCGGCAGCAGCAGCGTCTCCTTCTCTTCCTCCTCCAGGAGCAGAGCTCCTCCTCTCTGGGAGCTAACACCGACACCATGCTGCTGGAGACCCAGGACGTATTGCCGGACCCGCTGGAGGGAAGGGAGGCACGGGAGAACCAGAACCAGGACTGAGAGGGGCAGACTGTCAGACCCTGCTGCAGTAAAATGAGAGGTTTTCTAAAGGGAGTCTGGTGCTCAGAAACACTACAGCTTTAGTCCACAGGGACCAACAGAATCAAAACAGAAAAAGTTCCTCGTAGTAACTTCACCAAATAACAAACTGCTCTGCAAAGTACTTTGCTCTGCTAAGATTCTGGTCATCCATTTGATTTCACAGTGAACTTTATTTTTTTAATGCAGAATGTGCAGGTGTGTTTCACCGAGGAGGAGCGAGGCTGATCCTCTGTGGGAAGAGTTGGGAGGAGCTTGAAGAACTTGCCGATGATTTGGCGAACGCCTCAGACCCAACTCTGGTAAGAATACCAGCTCTGAAACATGAAACAGAGAGCGGTTCAACACTAAAATACTACGTTATCAAGTATTAAACTATCTTTGAGTAAATGTACTTATAATCCCCGTTCCTCAGACGTTTCCCTCTAAACTGGTGCTGCTGGATTTCGGAGACATGGACAGCATGCCCGATGTGATCTCTGAGATCCTGGAGTGTTACGGCTGCCTGGACATCGTCATCTTCAACAGCAGCATGAAGATCAAAGCTCCGGCACAGGACGTGTCTCTGGAGATGGACAAGTTACTGATGGACAACAACTACTTTGGACCGGCCACGCTGGCCAAAGGTAGACGATGGAGACACACTTCGGTCCGTAGAAGTACGATAATGTTTTTTGTTGCTTTGCTGCGGTGTGTTGAAACATTTCTGTTTCAGGTTTGCTGCCCTCAATGATCTCCAGGAGAACCGGTCACCTGCTCCTGGTCAACAGCATCCAGGGGAAAATAGCTGTGCCTTTTCGCACTTCATGTGAGTTTTATGAAGGGAAATACAATTGTACTTCTTATTTTGGGGTGCTATTGTACTTATTCTCAAGAAATATTAGAGGGATTACCGTTAAACTTTGCCCAAACATTAATGGTCCTCAGATGTTTTCCCGTAGCACTCATCATGAAGTTACATTTGTGGTTCTGCGTGACAACTTTTGGATCTATTGCCATGAAATTCGACACACGCATTCATGTTCCCCAGAGGATGAATTGTAATAACGTTGGTGAGCCTCCGACTTTTCATCTAGCGCCAATATCAGGTCAACGCTTAATGTGTCCAACGCTGTAAAACTCCTGACATTCCCATCAGCCTCAGCTGTACTTTCGTGCTAATTAGTAAATATTAGCATGCTAGCACGCTAAACTAAGCTAGAGACTTAGCACATTTAAGTCCCGCCCACACCGGAGGGTAAAACAATTCATCGCTGTCCATTGACTTTTTATTGTGTGAAGGTGCCTCCTTGTCACTAAAATAAAAATGTCTAAAAGCTGTTGTGTGGTGGGATGCTACACTACCAACAGGGCAAAGAACCCAGAACCACATGTACTATGTACATGTACATGGATGTAGTGTAAAGATACTGTGTTTTTACTTTCCAGACGCAGCCTCTAAACATGCGGTCCAGGCCTTCTTCGACTGCCTGAGAGCTGAAGTGGAAGAGTTCGGCATCTCCGTCAGCACCATCAACCACACCTTCATCAGTTGCTCGGCCTCGTCCGACACAGAAGCCTCCAAATCCATCTGGTCATGTGAGTAAAATCAGAGGATGAGGTTCAACCAAACATCGTATATTTTACTGCTGCAGGGCAACATTGAGTGTGATGACAACTGCCGTATATTCTTGGTCCCCAGAGGATGATTCTGAACATCATCAGGATCAATTTTCACCTGAGCAACACTTTTTATTTGATTCCAATCCTGTGGATATTTTAGGCTCCCAGAGGATTTGTATTTCCTCTAATATTTTAGTTGATATCATGCGTATATGGATCTAGTTCTTAAACTGCAATAATTGATTTTTAATATGCTATTATCGGATTAAGACTAAATTGAGTTTATCGTATATTTTTACCAGGAAAAAAATACACTAAAATGAAATAAGATGGTGATTACAAAAAGAAAATATATATATAATTTTTAGTAAGTTATTTTCTTTTTTTTTAAACGGCATTTTACCTTTATTTGAGCTACAGACAGAAAACTCTGGAAGTATTTAGATAATTTACTTGAGTAAAAGTAAATACCACAATATAAAAAATACTCCACTACAAGTTAAATTATAAAAAGTAAAAGTACACAATTACCTCCAGCAAAATATACTTAAGGTATCAAAAATGAAAAGTACTCACTTTGCAAAATGGCCCCGATCAAAGTGTCATATTTATCATATACGTATAAATTATTGGATTATTAGTATTGATTCATTTTTGTCTTAACATAAATACAACTGCATATTTCAAAAACCTGATCATATGTTTATGTATAAAATATTGATCTTCAAAGTAGCTGTTATAATAAATATAGAATAGTAAAGAGTGAAATATTTACCTCTGAAATGTGGAAGTATAAAGTAGCATTAAATGGAAATATACAAGTGCGAGTACCTCAAACTTCCACTTAAATATGTTAGTAAATACACTTGAATAAAGATTTCTAAAAAGTGAACTTTGGTTAAGTCCAGTAGTAGTTCGACTACGTTTTAGGAGAACTTTAATGAATACAAACTGTATTATGTCCTCTCTCTGATCTTCGCAGTGTTGTACACAAAGAAACCTCTCGGCGTTTCTCCGGACGAGGCAGCGACTGAGATCGTGAAGACGTTGAGCAACAAGAGGAAAGAGGTGCTGATCGCTCCCTCGCTGCCGAAGGTGGCGCTCTTCACCAGATGCTTCTTCCCCGACGTGTTCTTCTCTGTGATGGCCGCAGGAGTGAAGAGCGCTGCAGCCGCTGAGAACATGTAGTGTGATCACTGAGGATGTGTTTCATGATGTTTCACCCTTTCACCCAAGCAGGCAATCTAAAACATGATCAATAATCTGTTGTTTGTCCTGTTTGCACTATTCAAGATGTTTAAGCCATATGGCCAAGATGGTTAACTTACATTTATCATTTAAAAATAATGTCCACAGAGCATTTGGGATGCAAAATACATCCAAAGGATAATTCATATGTTAAGTTATGCTTTGATTGTTCACAGTGTTCTGTATATTTTGCATGTAAACATGCAGAAAATTATCATCAAGGTGCAGCATTGACATAAAAAATAGTCATTAAAAAGAAAATGTTGTATTTGTTCTTGTATTTGTGGCTTTACAAGAGAAATAAAAAGCATTTATGTGAAAGCTCTAATCATTTAAAAGTTATTTTCTTTTTCTTTTAATGCATTTTATTATTAATTTAAGTCAATTTAATTTTTGAAAACAGTTTATTGCTGGCACCAGGAACACACGTGCTAAAAGAAAAAATGAACACTTTAAACTTGATGATTTCCACTGAGTTTTTCTGGAAATAAACATTAAATTTGACACTAATTAAATATATATTTTTAAAGAAAAGCTCAATTTAATTTAATTTAATTTAAGTAAATATTAATTTATTGTTAGAAATGTTACTCTCCATATCTGTTGAATTGTAGGCTTGCCTGTAAGCAGATAGAAGGGTAATTATTATTAATACCTTTTGTGTTTTTTCTTAAATTAATACCAAATTATGTAGATCTTAGAAGATTTCTTAGGAAATCATTCAGAAATCACAGAACTGTAAATTAAGTTAAAGTGGAATAAATTGTGAAAACATATATAAAAAATACGCACCTGATTTCTAAAATTTCTCGTCATTTAATCACATTTTAAAATAATTAAACTCGTTTTACTGTAGAGGTAAAAAACAAAAAAGGTGATAAAGAAGTTAATCAGTCTTGAGAGCGAAGGCGCCCCCTGGTGGTCAGTCTGTACAACTACTACTACCTTCCACTGAACTAGTATTACGTGTCTTTTTCATGTATAAATGGCCTTTAAAGTATTCTCCAGACTCACTGCGGTGACTCTCCGACTGAAGCCTCATCCTGCCGCCTTCAGTGCGTTGAGCTCCGGCGGCAGTTTAACGGTGGAACACGACCGACAGAACCGGCGCTTCACCGTCTCTCCGGACAGCGGAGCTGGTAAGCAGAGGGAGCCGGGCTGGGCGCACCGGTAACGTGGGAGATCCTGAAGGAGAGCCCGGGGTCCACATGCGGCCTGCTGGAATTAACAAGTCTGTCCGATAGAATAATTTACATTTTTACAATAAACAGCTGCTTCTTTACGGACGTATATTTAGATTTTGCTCAAATATTTACAGCGTCGTTTTTGTACGTTGAGAACTCTGAGCGAAACTTCGTTTAAAGATCGTAAGGTTTAATTTGACTTCGCCCTGTGTACACGCTGCTCAAACGATATGAATGACTTGTACTTAATACAATTTGTTACTATCCACCAAACCGCTCGGCGTACATATTACAAGCAAAAGTCACACGTTTCAGCACATTTCTGGCTAGTTGGCCACAGTAGCACTGTAGTAACAGACACGTGGGGGCCACTTAAATACAGGTATTTCCGGAGGGACCTTGGTATTGTTCAAAATATCTGTAAAAAAGGCCATAACTTCCACCTAATGTCCCTCACCCCCATTACAATGAAACAAAAGATGTGACAACTGCTCCCTCATAAGAAAACATGAGTTAAAGCAATAAATACTTGTATAATTCAAAGTAAACTGTTGTTTAATTAGCTCATCCTGGGCCCCTTGTTGTCTGTGATTCCCTAATGAGCTCCGTTGTTGTTATCTGGATCCCAGTCATTTAAAATGTTCTTCCTCTTCCTCTCTCCACAGACTGTGCCGTGCTGCTCTACAGGTTCACCGGGGAGAAGGAGGTGGATCTCATGTCAACCTTTGTACCGGAGACCTTCAGGGGCCACGGTGTTGCTGCTCTTCTGTCTCAGGTAAGTTAAACTCACTACGCGTCAGTCGGCGTTGAACCGCTTGTTCTTCATGTATTAAATGCTCCTCTTCCAGGCTGCCATGGACTTCCTGGTTGAGGAAAACCTCAAGGCTTATGTCTCCTGTTGGTATATAAAGAAATACATCGAGGAAAACCCGCGACAGCGTTATGAACAACGTGTCATCACTTGACTGAAGAGCAGATGAGATTCTACCTCAAATCAACAACAACCTCGTGTGTCAATGGATCAATAAGTCATATCATATTTATATTGTAGAGATGTTTGACGAAACCCCATTAAAGTTAGGCACATACAATTCAGAACAGAGACATGCATTTAATCCAACGTAATTATGAATAAAGCTACGGAAAATCTCCCTGAAATGAATTCTGGGTTTGAAGACGTTTGTCTGTAATCACTCTGTTTATATTTTCTAATAAAATATGAATATTTATGAATTATTCATATGTTTATCAAGACATAATGTTTGATTGTTGATCATGTCTGTATACTTGAAGAAACACTACAAATCTTTGTCTTTCTAAGATGTATTTGTTGACAATTAAAATGCTAATTTTTGAAAATGTCTTCTCTGAGTATATTGATATCAGGAGGGATGAGTGGGTTTACTTTATGATATATATATATAAAAAAAAAATGAGATTATTGTTATGAGATGACTTGCAGCAGCAGGAAGAACAAACGCTCAGCAACACAGTCAACAGACGTCACTCATCAAGGTTTTATTTCAGTTTTTGTTCCTCAGTTGAAAAGTATTCATGTTTCATTTAATGACGAGTAAACTGAGATCAAACGAAGCAGAAATGATTCCTGTGCTGTAAATACAAACAATCCTTCTGGTTGTTTATAGTTTTAGTCCAACAGATGTCAGCCTCACTCCTCCTTCACTCCTCTTGTTGGTCGAGTCGATGTTTGTAGAAGAAAAAGTAAACTCCTGGTTTCTTTGAAACAGTCGATGACAGAACTAAAGCGTGGACGAACAATAGATTAATGATGTTTAAAAATCAACCACATGCAGGCCTTTTCTTAACATATCAAAGGTATATCGGTGTCTTTGTGGTCATGTTGCATCCTTTGGGGTGTTTGTTTGCCTATGTTGGTGTTTTGCATCTTTTTGTGGTCGTCTTTTGGGTCTTTGTGGTCATTTTGTGTGTTTTTGTCATTGTGTTTTACATCTTGTGGTAGTTTTGTGTTCATTTTGTAGTATTTTTCAGTGTCTTTGTGGCTGTGTTGCGTCTGTTTGTGGTATTTTGTGTGTCTGTGGTCTTTTTGTGTCTCTTTGTTGGTGTTTTGCATCTTCCTATGGTCTTCTTTTGGGGTCTCTGGGCATTTTGTGTGTTTTTGTCATTGTGTTTTATGCCTTGTAATCATTCCGTGTCTATTCGTGGTGTTGTTGTTTGTGTCTTTGTGTACTTTTCTGGGTGTTTTGAATCTATGTAAAGTTGTTTTGGTCGTCTGTTGGGTACTTGTGGTCATTTTGTGTGTTTTTGTCACCAACAAAAGTATAAAATAAGCTTTTTAACTGTCTCTCGAGCCACATATTTGCCGACGTCCTTACATACGAACACACGGTGGAACTCTTCGTGCCAAGTAGAGATCATCAATACAGCAAACGAGCGTCGGCTGATCCTCTCGGCTCCATATGATCCGTGTGATGAACCGTCAGCTCCTCCCATCTGCTCCTGAAAGACTAACGCTCACAGCGTGGTCGGCTAAAGACACAGAGAAGATGTGCTTTTAGCTGACGAGAATAATCTCTCTCCTCAGACATAGAATGGCTTCACATGAACGGATTATGAGACAATGGATTTGTATGGTTGAAGGGTACTTCTGTGTCAATTTGTAGTAGTTTTCAGTGTGTTTTTGTGGTAATTTTGTGTAATTTTGTGGTTGTGTTGCGTCTGTTCGTGGTATTTTGTGTGTCTGTGGTGATTTTCCTTGTTTATGGTAATTTTGAGTGCCTTTGTGGGTGTTTGCATCTTCTCGTGGTCTTCTTTTTGGGTCTCTGTAGGCATTTTGTCATTGAGTTTTACGCCTTGCAGTCATTTTGTGTCTCTTTGTGGTCAGTTTGTGTCTCGTAGTAATTTTGTGTCGCTGTAGTTGTGTCTATATGGAGTCGTTTGATTGACTTTTCAGCAACAACCGTTTACAGTCCGGTTGGGCCTTTGTGCCGATGCTCAGTCGTCCCTTTAAAGTACAGTAATGTTCCTACTGAGGGCCATTGTTCGTCTTAATGAACAGGTGACCAAACGTCGTCCCAGAGAGCAACACAAGAGAAAAAGGCCAAAACAGCGACGGATCTTTGAAGTGGAAACATCCCAACACGACACATAAAGGAGCTGCAGCTGCAGCAGCCTGCACATCCTGCAGCTTTCCTCAGATTAGTGCGAAGACGTTGAAATTGCAGCCCGCTTCCTCCCACAAATAATATCACACGGAAAGATTTGATGAAATACATGTTGTGTCAAATCCGACCATGTTACATTATTTCCGGAAAAAAAGAAAGAATCCGTGGCAACAAGCAAATATGTCTCCTGTATTAGAAATTCAAATCCCAATCTGGGTCCAGGAAATCAGCCTGAAAACTGTTCTGGTGGGTCACGGGGGCAGGGACTTAATTTTCAACAATACACCTCTCCTTGTGGTTCTGGTTCACCGTCCATCTCCACCACATACGTTGTTCCTGTGGAGGGTTTGTGGCCGTTGACCGGCAGCTCTAGCTGAGCCTCGGCGCCGGCGGGAACAGCGGTGAGGTACATGTCCCACATCTGGTCGGGGAGGTCCTGCTGCAGCATCTTCTGCTTGATCATCAGGCTCTTCGCGATGTTCCGCCGCTTGTATTTAAACTCCACGATGGTCTTCGTGTACCTGTTGAGCGCTGTCACCGCAGAGCCCATGCAAGTGCCAAAAGAGCCCCACGCTAAGCTGAGGAGAGGTTTCAAAAACAGGAAACGTAAGAAGTCAAAACCCACACCAAGATTATACATCACCGTTCAAAAGTTATGAATCTCCTGCCACCAAAGCTTGACTGTGTCCAGTCAGATGTCAATAAAACATTTAAAGTCTGAATTATACTGTTTTTATGTCTATTAAGATGGTTGTTACTGTAGCGAAGAACCCACTGAGCAGGAGACGTCTGTGGCCATAAACTGGACGACCACTGACGACCAGACACAGTTGATCATTTACATTTATTTTAAAAACAAAGAGGAGAGACTGACTAGCGAAGACAAGCGTAGACTTTAAACTCTTTATCCAGGTTGTGGGATTTGGAAGTCAATTTACGCGTTGTATCATATAACAACGGTTCGTATGATATCTTACTTTCTCCAGCAACACGAGCCAATTTCCACTCGTTACATCCATACAGGCTTTTCAAAATAAACTTCCGTCTTCACAGGAAATAACACAGTTAGGTTGAGGCAACAAAACTACTTAGTTTGGTTTCGGAAAAAATTGACGTTTGGGTTCAAATGAATACGGAAATGCTGTTACTGAACTACTCAAGTTACGTGACAAATAAATCAACGTTGACTTCTCGTTTCGGGAACAAACTGCGATCTCCTGGCTAAAAGTTTGCAGTTTGTTGGACTCATCCACCTTCCATCCGCCCGCCTTTGTGTGCTTTAGTGGCCTCTATACTTCCTCGTTCATGATTACGTGGGATAACTAAGAATTATGGCGCATTATTTTTTTCGTCTGTATTGTTACGAAATATTGGATGAAACCAGCTCGACCAACAACGTACAGAACGGAATATAACAGCTGATCCAAACTTTTAAATATATATACACATTTTCCAGTGGCTTTAAAAAGAGCTTACACATAAGACCAGCTGTAGTCCCAGGTCTTGGGCCTCCAGTCTTCTGGTCCCATAGCGACAGCCAGCTGGAATATGGTGGTGAACATCATGTGGGCCACCATCCCACAAAGGCCTGAGAGAACAAGAGCAGATCAGTGAGTAAGATGAAGTAATATATTACTTATTACTTTAGTAATGGGTGGATTGAACAGTATATTGATTCATGAATTACACAGTTTTCAGTCTTCCTGATCATCAAGACTCAACATTACAGGCATGAAAAGTCAAACTACAAAGTAAGACAGGTAGAAAAAAGGATGGAGAGCTAAGTTAAACACAATGAATGATGGGAAACACTTAATTTGTCACCAGCAGAGTACCAGCAGCGTAGTAGATGACACAGACTAAATAAAAACATGTTCTATGCGGCTTGTTGAGAGACGCCATATTCATCTCCGGTAGCGTCAGCGGCCTGTCGATCGCCGTGTAGCCCCGCCCTAAAGCATCCCCTGCTTTATGGTCTGTTTGACTCTGAATGGACCCATAATGTACTAAATGAACATCATGCTGTATTGAAGAAGACTTGAAACTAGAGATTGAGACCATAAACTCATGTTTACAATGTTTACTGAGGGAATAAATCAAGAGAGAAGTAGAGTCATTTTCTCATAGACTTCTATACAACCAGAGGAGTCGCCCCCTGGTGGTCACTAGAGAGAATGCATGCAAATGATGACTTTTATACAGTGTTGATATGTACCAAATGGTTGTTGCAGATGAAACGTAAAGAGAGATCTTTAAGGAACACATATTTAGTGACAGTTGTGTTGTTCTGGGACGTGTGATGCATTCAGACGGACTCTGGTTGAGGTGAACTGGCCTCTCTGTTACCTCTGTTATATCCTGGATCCTCTCTCATCCAGCAGCCTGCCTCTCCACAGCTGCTTTTCTTGGGATTAACTCGTAACAACGGAGGGGGATGGGAGTCAGGGGGATGGATGGAGGGGGTGGGGGGGTAGAGGGAGCTCCTCTGGGCAGGTCTTGGCACAGCCCAAAACCGCTGCTCCGGCTCCAATCCGATTAGTCCACAAACCAACAAATCCTCCGAGGTAGTGAGCGGATGCAGGACGCCGCTCTGTGTTCGCTGCTGCTGACTGACCTGCTGCCCTGACTCATTTACAGTCATCTCCTCCGAAAATACAGTAAAGGCAGCACTGTTTCCTCTCTTTACTATTTAGCATTTATAAGCAGTCTAAAGACTCCTAATGGATGGTTTTTAACACACTTTAATGTGGCAGATTTATTTATGTATTTATAAACAACTATGCAGCTTCTCTCTCTCTCTATAAATATATATATATAAATATATATTTATTAATATATGTATGGTTTAATATATATATATATATATGTATATATACATATATTATAAATATATATTATACTATTAACTTAATCTCCAACTATTTTAATTATCGACAGGTTAATCAACAATGGAAATAAACATTCCAGCTATTTGTGAGACATGTTGCAGGAGTTTTTTCCTCCGACACACCTTCAGCTGTGCAGAGACTTTTTCTTTTATATGAAATATGTCCTCACAAACACTTAAAATGTTCTTAGATCTGCATACAACAACACTATAGTGTGTTAACAACCAGGACAAATGCATATTATAGAGAATTTATAAGTTCTTAAAAATAAAATACAACAAAACTTTTTACCACAATAATATTTAGTTTGGGGGAGTTTATGGAAAATACTCTCACAGACTTGAGGCTTGATTGATGAACAGCAAAAATAAATATAAATGTTGTATTTCTGCACAAATAAAAAAAGGGATTAAACTGAATATTTTTGAAATAAAGTTATTGTTCCCAAAAAAGGGAACCCAATGCATGAATCCAGATTTTTGGCATGCATCTATGAAAGTGTGTACTTGTGTGTCCAGTTTAAACTGTCATCATGTGACAGGCTGTCCCTCTGCGGTTCACCTCTCTGATTGGTTCAGAGCAGCTGGATTTAGTTGATGATCCCAGCGAAAACTCAGAAAAGACTTTTCAGAGGCAGAACTGCAGAAATAATGTCGGTGACTGAACTGAAGAATTTCAGTTTGTTTAAATCAGATTATTAGAGATTCATGTACGGAAATTTTAAATTTTCTGATTATCTGTTAATGCATTTCAAAATAAATTCTAATGTGAAAATCAGAGCAACAATATTTATTTGGTTGTAATCATTAAAAAATTATTCTAAATGGCATTTTCCCATTAACATTTTTTTTTTATATGATATTATATCAATTCTCATGTTAATGTTTTTAATCTTTTGAGTGACAAAATTAATTCATTTCCTGTGACTCTTTCACAATAAAAGCTGCCCTGTGTTTTGTTGGGTTTGTGGTAGCAGTGAAGGCTAAGTGAGAATAAGATCAGGGAGATAAAAATCCCGCCGCATTGTTTCTTTCATGAGCGTGAAGGTAATTTGAATCCATTGCGGGAATGGCGGACTCCGCCACCAACAATGCAAACTACTATACAGAGAGTTAATTACACAATGTAAAAGCATTGGCTTATATTCTGACCCTGAATAATCTCACTCCCTATTCCTAAACCTAATCAACCTAACCAACCAAGGCAACGAGTACTAGCCAATCAGAGGCAGAGTGTGGCGGGTCAAGCTTTCACAACAGAAGGATTCAGAACTTAGCGCCACCCTGAGGCCGGAGGGCTGTGTTTTACCCCCAAACTGCCACAAGGGGGCAACAATGAGCCAATTCCACACTCAAAAATAAACTACGTCAAGTAACACCAAGATGAGAATAATGCTTTATCGCAAGTGTTTTCAAACACTATTGTTTATCTTTATCTTTTTGACTTTATTCACTTTTCTTTCAAATTATTTGTTTTAGTTTAGCTTAACTTTGCTTTATTTCAAATCCAAACTCGATTGATTTTGAACTTATTTATAATAGCTTTTCCTCGGTTCCTGATTTACTAAATGAACATCATGCTGTGTTGAAGAAGACTTGAAACTAGAGATTGAGACCATAAACTCATGTTTACAATGTTTACTGAGGTAATAAATCAAGAGAGAAGTAGAGTCATTTTCTCATAGACTTATATACAACCAGAGGAGTTGCCCCCTGCTGGACACTAGAGAGAATGCGGGTTGTAAGACACTTCCGCATCGGCTTCACTTGGCAGAACCGGAGGTTTACCGCCTGGTCACAACTCACTCGGATAGACTGAAAAGCAAACAGCAGCGTTACCTGAGAGGGCGGTGCACACGGCAGCGAAGGCACTTAGCTTCAGCTTGTTCATGATGCTGAAGCAGGGACACTGCTCCAGGGTCATCAGAGCCCCGCCTGTGAAGAGCAGGGTGAGGTACAGACTCTCAGCCACGATACACAACCACAAAACCCCTGTGAACACAAAACAAACAGAGGAGGGGAGGGTCAGAATTGAGTCTTGTTTTCCTCATAATACCCTGTCACTGATGAATAATCCCACTGAGGTCATGTGGGGACAACAGGTCTGCTCCTTTTAGGTCTGGAGATCTGAATCTGGTCGTCTGAGACCAGATGGATGAATAAAATCAGGGCAGCAGCTGCTGCTGATGCTATTTATTCATATCGTGCTTGTAAAGCTGAGATCTCACAGTACGTGTGAAGGTGTTCTTTCAGGTTTATGTTGTTGTTAATGTATGTTATATAATTATTTTCTAGACTAGATGATGCTGACTCACTAACTGGACGTACAATTACATTTACTTTAAGATCTGGCACAGGGCAAAACATCTGCTAATTACATTCGTTTAGTAATTTGCAATTTGCACACTTGTAGACTCTTTTACTCTTATGTTAAAACGTGTCCATCCATCCATCATCATCATCATCATCATCATCATCATCATTCATCACCCATCTTTCCTTCCATCCGTCCCTCCGTCCATCCATCATTTGTCCGTCTGTCCATCCCTCCATCATCATCCATCACCCATCATCTTTCTGTCTGTCCGTCCATCCATTATCATCCATCCACTCATCCATCTCTCCATCCATCCATCATCATCCATCCATCCGCTCATCTGTCCATCCATCCATCCATCCATCCGCTCATCCGTCCATCCATCATAATCCATCTGCTCATCCATCCGTCCGTCCGTCCATTCATCTCTCCAACCATCCATCATCTATCCATCTATCATCTATCATCCATTCATTCGTCCACCCGTCCATCCATCCTACATCGTCCATCCTACTTCGTCCATCCATCGTCTGTCTGTCCGTCCATCCATCTAAATCCTAAATCATACAGTATCGTATCATATCGTACGATAGGCCATAAATCAGAGATGCTTCTATGCTGACAAAACACTTTAAAGCTCACTGATTGGATGTTTCTTGTGGAAATGCACCATGGGAATTGTAATCGTTGCAGTAATCTTTTATTATGATAATTCAACTGCAAAAGTATGTAGACATTAATTTAACTTTTATATCATCATTTAAAATATTTGTAATGGGCAAGTAATCTCGTCTAATTTTGATGGTTAACACTTAGTAAATGTAGGTCGCCATGTTTGTACTGAAACATCAATAATGTTACCTGTGTTCAGGAATGCATCGCTCAATTGTCCCGCTCTCAAAACTTTCAAACGAAACATAAAGTTATTGTTAAAAATATCAAACTTCCAGTATTTTACCTCTTTCATGTTCTGGTGCGATCTCTGAGAAGTCTCGACAGTCAAATCCTGTGATCAAAGGGAAAAATACAGTCAAGTGAATGTAATTGTTGTAGAATGAAGTGACAACAGTCATTGTAATTTGATGATAAATGATGATAAAAAGGACTTTCCTTGAAATTAATTTATTTAAAGTGTACACATTGATGTAGTTTTACAGATCAAAACAAGACTTTTAATTGTAAGAATAATAACTGTAGTCTGTTATGTGGTCAGAAAATGTTTTTGTAATTAACCTGATATAAGAATGGCATACATCATTTTTCTCTCAAATTAACTCACTTCATTCTGACTTATTTTTCAGGAAACATTATGACTTTTTTCTGGAAATATTATTTTTTTCTTTTCTTTTAACAGCGGCCTTAATACTCTATTGTACTAACTAAATCTGCTTTTCAAGGCAAATCGAGTTTAAAGCTTAATATATTCTGCATAATTCCAATTATTTCAGATCCCAGCTGGAGATGTGAATTGATTAAACCATCAAATTTTACTCTTAGTTAGTTTTCAATTTGCCTTCCTGCGAAACTGATTGACAATCATTTTTATGGGTGGAAGTCGGCACATCAAACAATTTGTCTTTAAATTGCATGCGATTCCTAAAATGTATTGTATACTCGGTGCTATTATTAGAGTTTATGAAAACAGATGGGACGGCTAGCATGCAACGCTAAGAGAAATGGATTTAATCCGGTTGTGACTCACAGGAGCTCTGCTGGTAATGTTGAGAAAACAGAATCTTACAAATACTATATAATTGTGAATAGTGCTGAGAAAGGTGGCTGCATTGTTTTCTGCATACTGACATTAATCCCACTTCCTGAGACAATGTGGACGCGTTCACCTACATAGTGCTCAGAATTACACAGACTTTGTGGAGGTTTTCACTTTTAGTTTCCGGCATTGTTAAGTGAAATGCTTAAAGGCACATCAGCTGTTTTCAACCAATCAGGATGAAGCAACATGTGATTCAAGTTTCTGACTGTTAAACTCTTAATGAACGATAACTTATGATGTATTTTCCAAAAACAGGTTGTCGCTTCTTTAATCATGAACATTTAAAGTCATCAAGAACAAACTAAGGTGTGAAACAAAGTTTTTATTTGACAGTATCTCTACCTGTACATGGTGGATGAGTTAGTGATACAAAATACGATAAACCAATAAATTATTATGTGTAATTATGGATTAACCTACCCAGCAGTACATACACAAGGTAAATTAGCTCCACATTTACCAGCTGCAACATTAATGCTTCACTGATTCAATAACTATAATAATATATATTATTTTGAAATTGGTCATTCTGCAAAATTAGTACTTTAGTACTATAACTATATTTTTTGCATGTCAACTATATTTGGGGCAAATACTTTTATACTTTTACTCAGTAAACTTTGGAATGCAGGACTTTTACTTCTGCTACTTTTACAAAGTAAAATATCTCAGAACTTAAGACCTAAACTTCAGGTTGATTTGTTCTGGAGCATCTTTGCGTTATTGTTTCCAGGTCAAATGATGAAGTTTCATGTTCTGGTTGATGATATTTAGCTTTGACTTTGACTCATTTTTTTGTTCTTAAATGCTGCAACATCTCACAGCATCAAATCAACTGGACTCCTGGTTAATCCTGGTAGATCTTTGACTTTCCCTGCATTCATTAGCACCTTTAATCTGTCCTTACCTCACATGCATGGTAGCAAACACAGCTGTGAGTCTGATTCATTATTTTGTTGATTTAAAATACACATAAAATACACAAAAAGTGACCCAGGCGCCTAAAGAAAATCACTAATGTCTCATACAATTATAATAAATATAGTTTGATAAATAAAAATACAGTTGTTGCATGTGTTGAATCATGGAAAATATTAATAAATAACAGTTTTAAAATGTTCTATGATCTGCAGACTTAAGTGAGATACTGTGTGAAGGTCTTTCATGGTATATAAATAAAGTGAATAAAACATATTCAGTGTATTCACCAATGACTAGACGGACTCTGTAATTACTCTCATTAACCTGTAGGTCGACTAAAGAGTCCTCTGACATCACTTCCTGTTTTTGAACGCCTCTAGCTGAACCTGAGGGGTCTTTGGTCAGACTCACCATTCATGTCGGCGGCCTGCTCGCAGGAGAAAAATATTCCCGCGTGGAACTTCCTCAGGAGAAACTTCTCCTCTCCGCTCTCGAAGATGTACTGCACCAGCCGGCTGTCGTTGATGTTGGAGCTGTTGAAGCGGATGCAGAACCACTGCTTCACCTTCAGCGGCGGGCCCGTGCAGAACGGTTTGGGCACCTTCCTGGTCCCCTCGCACCAGTAGCTGGTGGTCACCGCCGATAAGGCAAAGGCAAACGCCACAAAGTTGAGGGTGAGCGCCAGAGAAGCCCGCCGCCCGCGCTCTAGCCTCATGGTCGAGGCCAGGCCCGAGGAGACGAAATGAAAAGGCAACTAATCCCGGCTTTCGATATGTAGCCGCCGTGTTTCGCCTCCCAGCAGATGTGTCAAATCTTCATAATCTCGTTGGGGCTCCTTGGGTGAGAATTCTGCGCATCCCTCCGCCGGCTCTAATGATGTGCTACCACCTTGATTGAAGGGATTCATTATTCTCTCCACTTCCACAGAAACAATAGAAACCCATGGCACTCTTTGCTTTTCTCAGCTTCATTTGAACTCTTTCGCTCTCCGCTGCTCGTCCAGCCCCATCCTCGCTCCTCCCCTTCTACAAATCTTTTCCTGCATTATTATCCATTACAAATGGCAAATTATGTTCCAGATTTCCTTTGAGCAGAGTCATCAAAAAAATAAATAGAAAAAAGATTACTATGAGCTTAGATTATAATCCAGGACCAAGTTTACATTTCCCAGATTTTTCCTGCCTTCAATGTCGAAGCGCATCTCAAAGCAGCCGCAGACGTAAGATCAGTGCCTGTTTCCCAGCCGGTGAGCCGTGACATAATGTGTACAGTCGCACATGAAAATGCATCCATAATGTGGGTGCATGCAGGACAAATCTGCTCATGACGAAAAAGCCCGCTGATGTGGGCTACGGCGCGCAAATAAAGACAAATTACTTACAGAAAGTAAGGGAAGGATGACAGATGTTTGCAAAAAAAACAAACATCTGCCGTCTTTGCTGTGATTCATTTTGTTTTTTCCTCTCCATGATTTTCCATCTCAACATTATACTTGTTCATGAGATTCTGCAGCTCAGACTTTCAGTAACAAACGTGTCCCCTTTGGTTTGAGCCATAGACTGTGTACAAGAAGTGGACGTAGTCATCGTGACGTCACTCATTGGTTTGTGGACTAATGTTTTGAAGCCTCGAGTTTGGCGATTTTGCATTCGTCATCTTGGATTATGGCTGTCGCCATGTTGTGTTTTTGGCAAGCAGTGAACGAAAGTTACCATCTTTGAAATGCAGAGTGACGTAGAGACGCCGTATACGTCTCGCAGTTAGCCCCGCCCTAAAGCATCCCCTGCTTTATGGTCTGTTTGACTCTAAATAGACCATAATTTACTAAATGATCATGCTGTATTGAAGAAGACTTGAAACTAGAGATTGAGACCATAAACTCATGTTTACAATGTTTACTGAGGTAATAAATCAAGAGAGAAGTAGAGTCATTTTCTCATAGACTTCTATACAACCAGAGGAGTCGCCCCCTGCTGGTCAGTAGAGAGAATGCAAGTTTCAGGAGACTTCCGCATTGGCCTCACTCGGCAGAACCGGAGGCCATCTTGTTTTTTATGCAACGGATGAACGGAAGTTACCATATTTAGACTGCGGAGGAGTGACGTAGTGGTGCCGTCTAAATGGACCATAATGTACTAAATGAACATCATGCTGTATTGAAGAATACTTGAAACTAGAGATTGAGACCATAAACTCATGTTTACAATGTTTACTGCTTCCATACGATCAGACTTATTTTTTTGCAACCGGAGGAGTCGGCTCCTGATGGTCAGTAGAGAAAATACAAGTTTTACGTATCGGCTTCACTCATCAGATATGTTTGTTATGTTTTTTTCTTGTTGTGTATCTGTATGTGTTGAACATTCAGAAATATGTATGAAGGTCTGATGTGTGTGAACATACAGAAAAGCTTTTAGACTCTTTGCAAGAAAAGTATTTGCAATCATAAATGTTGATTCATTCTCAGGTAAATTCATCTTTACACTTTAGGGCAGTACTTTGATTCGTAGCCAGCATCTCACCGAGTAATTCCCCTAAACACAAAGAGATTATTCTGAACATTAGTCTTCCATGTAATAAAAATGTAAACACGGGAAGAATAAGTCCAGCATTACACTTGATGAAGTAGTAAGCCTGTTGTTCAGTGAATATTTCCTAGGCTCCTCCCTTTCTTACATAATAAATACCTGCCGGGGGGGAACTCATTCTGAGTAAAAGCCGTAATGTTAAGAGTTTACGACCAACAGATGTGAGCCTTTCCCCTGACACAGAGATGCTCCACATTCTGTGCATTTTAATAACAAAACCTAAATGTCATGTGACTGTGCAAAAGTACATGATGATATGATGAAAGACCAAAGGCTGATTTGGTTTTTTTAAATAATCTGATTCGGTAAAAGGGAGATATTTCAGATAGCTGCTTCAAACATAGACAACAAAAGAACAATATCCATTCACTCAACACTCAACACTTACACAGCACAGTCCACTCATCCCAATTCATTAATTGCCTTCACTCGCTGTGGTTTCGGCACCACTGCAGCAGATGGACTTGTAATCTGGCCTGAGACTATTACACTGGAGACACAGATAATCTGATCCCATTTATTGTGGAGGAGCAGCCCACTACCAGAAGGGATTCACCACAACCCCCAGCGTTCAAACGGGCCTCGTTTGAATCCCTTTCTGCCGTGTCACTGCTATCTAATGCCACTGCCTTGTCACTGCTATCTAATGCCACTGCCCTGTTACTGCTATCTAAGGTCACTGCCCTGTTACTGCTATCTAATGCCACTGCCCTGTTACTGCTATCTAATGCCACTGTCCTGTTACTGCTATCTAATGTCACTGTCCTGTTACTGCTATCTAAGGTCACTGTCCTGTTACTATCTAATGTCACTGCCTACTTCTCTACAAAACCTGGATTCACTGTCTGTCTGATGGATCTAGATAAAGACCTGGGTTTAATATTATATATATATATATACATACATATACACAAATAAAAAATGACCAATAAAACATTACCGTAGTAGGTCGCAGTGATAAAATAAATTACTTCCAACTAACATACGTAATCATATTAAGAGTAAAAAAGCTTATCATCAATCCAGTTGCGCTACTTAGGAGCTTAAAGTTTAAAAAGTCAGTGCTCTGTTGGAGATTGTTAAAAGAAAGCTGCAGTAGCTAGCAATAGCTAGGTTTCTAGTTTGAGCATCACAATATACGATCATGTCATCGGCGTAGAGACGGACGCTACCAGTAACTGAGTGTGTTACAATGTAACTTTATGTGTAACGTAAACAGGACAGGACCCATATAGATCCATGAGGAACTCCCTTTCAGAAAATAGCCAAATTGTTGACTTGTCAAACAACTTATATTTACAGTATGGTGCAAATAAAAACAGTTGCTGTGACTGTGATCATCTTGAATCAAGCAATTGTTTGTTTTTTTCCTTTTAAAAGTGCTTTCCAGTTCATGTGGATTCAAAAATAACCCTTAAAGCTGAGCATTATTCATCGTATTACCACCTGGATACTCTTGATAGCTTGATACTTCTATTACCAATCATGTGGCCTGATGTAATTCAATATCACAGAGAGTTATTATGCCCAGGGATGGCAGATGGGATTGTAGTTCAAGCAATAACACGGCAAAAAGGGCGTTTAGGGTCCCCAGATGTTGACCTTTAAAGTGTTAGCCGTGGCGTTTAATCCTCTGCTTATACCTCCAGTATTTATCTGTGTATTCAAAAAAAAGGTGTCATAGTGGTGTGACACGGTTTATCCCCTTAATCTTCCAAGACAGCTGTCTGGATTTAGGTGGTGATGACTATAATCTCATTTGGCACCTTGAGGGCCAGCCAGGGTGATATATGAGGCAGAGTGAACTCCAACGAACGCCGGCGAGGTTTTTAAACCCCCGAACACAGGAGGACAGAGAAGAAGAAGAAGTCTGCAGGATGGGGAATACCAAGAGCAGCGCTTTGTCGAAGGAGCTCCTGGAGGAGCTGAAGTCCAACACGAAATACTCAGAGTCCGAGCTCTGCACCTGGTACCAGTCCTTCCTGAAGGAGTGTCCCAGCGGGAAGATCAGCAAGCAGCAGTTTGAGGGCATCTACGCCAGCTTCTTCCCGAACGCGGACCCCACAGATTACGCGCGGCACGTGTTCAGGAGTTTTGACACCAACGCGGACGGCACTTTGGACTTCAAGGAGTACATCGTCGCTCTGCACCTCACATCCGGGGGGAAGACTCTGCAGAAGCTGGAGTGGGCCTTTTCCCTGTACGACGTGGACGGGAACGGAACCATCAGCAAAAATGAAATACTGGAGATTGTTAGGGTACTTATACCTTTTTTTTTTTTCATCATGATGGCAGAGAAAACAGCAGTTGCTACTCACAAACTGAAGTATTTGATATATTTCCTCTATCCCTACAGTAAGTAAGTATACATCCCTATGAGTGTATATTTACAGTGTAAATATACACTCATACAAAGCAAAGAAAAGCAGCAAACTGTCATATTTCAGAAGCTCAAACCAGTAAATGGTTGATTGATTCATTTTCAGATTTTTTCAGGCACCAACTGAATCCATTGCATAATACGCAGATTATTTGAATTATTTTGTGTGTATTTAATGATGAAACTATGCATGCACTTTAAAAACATGTTTAAAAATTACTCTCACTCAGTCAATATTCAACATGATTCCTAATGACGACCAGAAGAACCTCCCCGAGGATGAAAACACGCCGGAGAAGAGGGCGGAGAAAGTCTGGGAATTCTTCGGGAAGAAGGAAAACGGTAACTCATAATTCAATAACTCCCTTTTAAACAGCTGCTTTAAAGCCTCAACCACGCGTTTGATGCCGTTCTACTTGTGCTGTTTATTTGTATTTGTATCCTTTCCTAGATAAAGTCTCAGAGGGAGAATTCATTCAGGGTGTGATGGACAACAATGACATCCTGCGGTTGATACAATATGATGAACCTCAGCAAATTAAAGACAAGCTGAAAGAGAAGAAGCAATAACATGTGGAAAAAGCCCCTTCTTGTGATTTTAAGACTTTTGTTTTTCTGTTTAAATTCTCAAGTTCTGGCTGTTTGTCCTCTTCAATTTTCGCTCTTTTTTTATTGTATTTTTTTGGTCTAACAACCAGGTAGACAGTACTGCATGTTTGTCTTCGTACCCAGAGAGTATTTTTGTTTGTGCCCTTTAGGATGTAGTATCTCAATGTTTTTTAGGTCAATGTTTGATTGCTTTAATCGGCATTAAAGGCATAAATAAACTGCAACGACTGCACTCCTGTTAGTTACGGCTATCTGCTAGCCTTCTAACTTCCTATAACATCTTAGTAACTGAGTGTATTATTCCAAATAAATTAGACAGTGGCTAAATCTTATAATGGAGAAAAAATTACAGATAAGCTGGTCCAGCTAAACGCTAACTAGCAGTGTAGCCGTAACTGCCATCTCAAGGGAAATTTGTGTGATTTCATGTGGCTAAGATACTTTAAAATAACATATTTTGTCTTTAATTAAACATGAATTCATAGCTCAAATGGACAAAAAAGCTGAGGAGGAAACAATCTAATATATCCTTGTGTTTGGCCCTTTGATTGGCTCAATAGAAGTATGTAAGGTCATTGACTAACCAGCACAAAGGTCATTAGCTAGTTGTGGCTAGCTTACCAACTAGCCTTAGTCAAAGCTAATTTACCCCTATTTCCTGGTTGAAAAACTATTTTGGCGCTATGTCATCTCAGTACTGTATTTGTTAAACCACATCAATCAGACAACAGCTAAATCTTTAAAAAATAGGGAAAAGATTATCACCAGATAAACTACTCGGGCTAAACGCTAACTAGCCTAGCTAGCAGGGTAGCAGTAACTGCAATATGTGCTGCCTCTAGAATTCATGTGGTTTCATTTTAATTTTAGCTACTTTCATTCACATTTTTGTGTTGAATTAAACATAAATGTTTTAACTTATTAGCTCAAATGGAGAGAAGAATCTGAAGAAGAAACAAAGAACATATTTTAAACATTGTGTTCTCCCTTCACCCTTTAGATTGGTTTTTTGTTTTTTTTATGTAAGGACAGTGCAAATATTTAATAAGCAGTATAAAAAAATTACACAATTTACAACTTATATCTGTTATACTCCTGTTTCTTACTGCTCTTTCCCTCTTGTCAGCCACCCTCCCCTTTATGTTTGCTCGCCAGCCTTTCCTTGACAGCCAATTTACTCTCTCATGTCTGGCAGCGTACCGGCAGTGTTTGGTCACACTTGGAATTGATTCATTAGGTTGAGAGCGAGAAAGTCTGGACGAGAGCTCCTTATGAGAGGAATTAGGCTCAGGTTAACAATCTGCCTGAATCAGCCGATCCTCTTAAGAGCTGAAGGTCAACTGAGACGAACACACTCCTTTACTTTAAGTGTGTGGTGAAGATAATGTGGGCTTGGCACACTGAAGAATAATTTAGTTATACATATTGTCAGGCAAGCTACAAGTATTCAAATTATAATGTATGTGTCACTGCAAAAGACTGTTTTAAATCATAGAATATGTAAAGACAACAGTGAAAACACTGGCCTTCTACCAAATGGAAGATAACTCCTGTTCTTACTTTGATATTGTAGCGTTTTGTAAAAGTAGTGTAATATATGAATAGAATACTAGATATATGTATAATAAACGTCTTAAAAGGGTACCTGTCTAGTATTCTCATGCTTTGTGTGTTTCCTTTGAGACCTATGAACATGTTGAATGTGTCCTCATTGAAACATTTAGAAAACTGACTGTTATCGGGATTAAATGTAAATTATTTGGGGCAGAAGAGATGGTATTGTAATATCTCTTTGCAATACAGTTAAATAGTTGAGTCAAAATAATTAAAATAAAGAAGAGCACAGAAGGTCAAGCTTCTTCATCAGACAGCTGAGAGGAAGATTGGCTTTGCATCCTCTTTGGCTTCGGGTCAATACACCCCAGACCAGTGACCACCTGTCCTACTGGTCCTTCCAATCTGTACTGGACTGGATCCAGTAGTGTTTGGAAACCCAAAGATCAAAGGTTTCAGCTGATTAAACTACAAACTGCTTCCTGCCTCCCAACACAGTTACATAACGACACACCGTGATGTTAAATCTTTTCAGAGAGGAGATTTATTTTGGACACTGCATTCCACAGCACACCGTCTGGACAGAGTTCACCTATGATCAAACATTCGTAAAACATCGGGAACATCGGATTTGAATGCACGTTATGGAAATGTTAATCACAGGAAGGGGCGGGGGGGGGGGGGGGGGGGG
>NW_022280056.1:4443240-4446264 GCF_004355925.1 Anarrhichthys ocellatus
GGGGGGGGGCAGTAAACTCGACCGTTACGTCATTGTGAAACCGTTGAGACATTTAGTTGGAACGTAATAACTTTGTTACATTTAGTGCACAACATTGACACACACTGATAAAACCTCTACGACAGATATGCTATTTAAACCTGCGCATTTTCATTTAACACAAAAATAATGTAAAGCACTCTACGCATTATGAATGTTGTTGATAAGGCAGGTGAGCATATATATATATATATTTAATTTTTTAATAGCAGTTCTTTTCTTGTGCTCAGCAGCTGGATTACGACTTTAATCTTCATCTGATCGGCTTCGTGCTTTTGAGAGATTTTAAAGAGACGGCCCACAGAAAGGTAATAATCGACCACAAATGTAAAGGACAAAAGACAAACACACATGTAAACACACACTGTTCATGCAGTCTCTGATATAAATGCGTTTTTCATTTGGGCAAGTGGGATCAGCTTCAGATCAATAACGTTCTGGTCTGCGAGTGTTTTTTACATTTGCTGAATTTTTCCGCTTTCAAGCAAAGTTATCCTCTGTACATTTACCCCCAAAAAATAAAACAAACAACGTCGTACGGTACAAACACCTCGTCGATGTTAGAACATCTGACAGCAAAATACGTCTAGCCTGTACAAATGCACACTGATGCAGTAGAGTATGTCAAGGACATTCCAGGTATACAACCGTTAGGCACTAAAAGGTGTTTCAGTGTAACTTGGACCACCTTTTTCCTCCGGACTGATCCAAAATAGACCCTGGGCCTAAATGTGATCCACCACCAGAATCAAAATCACATTCCAAAAAAAAGCACTGTATGTATGTTTTGTTATTTTTTAAACAACTGAGGTTACCGGCTATTACTGCTATACATGTTTTTTGTTTTTGTTGTGTGTGTGTGTGTGTGTGTGTGTGTGAGAGAGAAAAGCTCCTAATTTCTGTCACTTGCCAGGATACTTTGTGTAACTTCAACGGACTTTACTAAAAACAACCATCGCGGGTCCACAAATTGTGCAGCTCTCCATATACAGAAAAAGCAAGATATTCAAAACATGCATTTCCACCAAAAATGATCCGGCAAAATATGAAAATATATCAAATTCAGTCTAAGATCTCAATATCCGTATCTAAAATAAAGGTAATATCAATAATTAGACTTTTTTGTGTTTTTTTTGTTTGGCTCACTCAAACTGTGACAAGTGTAGATTGAAGCTGAACTAAACGATTCAAAATACATGTAATTTTTCTAATAGTGTCAACTTTACAACAGGTAAACAGCAGAATATGTTAAATGGCATTCAATAAGCTAATGTTGATTATGAGAGGGTTTAAATTTAGGAGGAACATGCTGGTACTTTGACCCGTCATCACGTTTCCTGACTGTGTTATGTGTGAATCTTTCCTGCTGTTGTTCCAGCCGGAGAGAGGATGAGCAGACCTCGGTGGTCTGGACATGCACCGTCCCTGGATCAGTGTTATCAGCTGTGACTCTGTGTATGTGTTGTAATACTGAAGACAGAACGGCTGATCCCAGGTCAGGGCGGTCTATATGTCCATGTCCACGGGTCGGACGTCGCCGGTGTTGTTCTCCTTCACCCACAGCTCCCTGTCTTTGGCTGGATCCACGTTCTGCAGCAGCTGGTCCACCGGCTCCACCATCTACATGCACACACACACACACACACACACACACACACACACACACACACACACACACACACACACACACACACACACACACACACACACACACACACACACACACACACACACACACACACACACACACACACACACACACACACACACACATCAACAATTACATCATAATTTAGGGATTTTTAACGGGTCCGTACAACCGTAGCAAGCTGCCGTTGCACATTAGTTAACTTGTTTTTTTGTACAAATTAAACAAATGAGATGCAATTACTAAATCACTGTTACAAAAAGGTCTTTAAATGTATTATAAAGGTTAAATACAGGTGGCTGTTGTCCGTTAGTATAATTTTATAGGAGATGTGTAACTTTAAATGTACGTTCTGCCCACAGATCATCTTCAGGTTGATCTCTAATGTTTCTGTCCCCCTGAGGAGTTTGTCTACGTCTCGTTAGATTCACAGCAGGTTTCTCTCCGCCTCCTAAACGAGCAGAGCGTCTCACAGCGATGACAGCGAGTTGACACGACTGCAGGGCTCGATGTGTCAAAGCTTCTACGCTCGCACCGCGAGACCCGCCACTCATGCCAGAGACAGTTTCAATCAATGTCCGAGGAGAAAAATGAAAACATGAATCCAGAATGTTTAAAAGCCTGTTTTCAGACTTGATACTCGGACATAGTTACACCTTCAGAATCGTTTGAATACAGGAAGAAGGAGCTCGAACTCACGCTCTGATTGAACATGTCCGTCTCGTGTCTCAGAGTCGTGTACTGACGTAAATGCTGCTGAATCCACTCGATCCGTTCAACCTCCAGTTTCTCCAGCTCCTGAAGACAAAAGGAGAAAACCTGTTAAACCCTTAAATCTTATTTAATGGACATTAACTTCGACCCGACTGCTGTACTTGTACTAATAATACTAAATAGCTAAATCAACCAATTTTCACCTTTAAACATCGATAGATAGAAACACTGACATTGTTTTTCTGACAGAAGCTGAAATAAGGTGTCTGTGTCATTTCAGAAGGTGAGCATTAACCCTCTCCTACCATGCTGGTGGTGACCATCTCTTCAAACCACTTGCACTGCGTCTGGTTGTACAGATCCACGCAGCGCATCAGGTCGTCTCCTGCAGGACACAGAGAGAGGTCAGAGGTCAGCATTTACACGGTTACTCCTTTAGTTCTCCAAAGGTTTTAAATCATCTCTTTTCAGCTCTGCATGTCTGTTATTAGTGGTTTAGAGCAAAACCTTTAAGCTCCAGCAGAAGGCGCTCACAAACCACCATTCAAAGATCCTGATTTCATGTGGACATGAATTTGTTATTATGGCTGTTTTACAGTATTCATCAATCTATAAAGACATGA
>NW_022280056.1:4446274-4518628 GCF_004355925.1 Anarrhichthys ocellatus
AATCTGTTATTATGGCTGTTTTACAGTATCAATCAATCTATAAAGACTGTTGGATGAGTTATATTCTAATATATTGGGAATGTTTTATAAGAAATGTGCCAAACTGTGTCTTAAATTGAATAAAATCACATCCCTGTGATGACATTGTGACCGGCCTCGAGGCGGCGGCGTTAATCACGATTCACACATTTTTGCAAAAAAACTGACTAAAAGACACGGAGAGGCATTCAAATCAGAAAAAATTAACCAGATTGTGAACATTTAACGGTTTCCTTTAGCTGTGATTCACACGTTTTACCTTTAAAAACACTACAACGACACATGGAAAATCTCCAGGTTTAAACTAAAACTCAAGGTTTTAAAAACACAAGTTAACAGATGTTTAAATATCAGTTTAAACCTGAAGTGTTCCACGTGTCTCAGTGCAGTTATTTGGTGACACGTCAAATAAACTGTGATCGGCTCTCATTCAAAGCTCCGACTCTGTGACCTCTGACCTGCTTGTGTGGATTTCCGCCGGGCCTTCTTGATGTCCTCCTCCGTCTTGTTGCTCAGCTTGATCTCCAGCTGCTGGGTCTTCACCTCCAGATCTTTCTGCCGGTCCGCCAGGGCTTTACGGGACTGTAGACACACACACACACACACACACACACACACACACACACACACACACATATTTTTAGCGGGGCGTGTGAACGCAGACACAATGAGTCATTCAGCATAATCCTCAGATTCACTGTACCTCTACATCTATTACAGGAATCATCACAGCCTTCTCATGCCGCTCTCATCCTTTAATCTGTTCTTAATCCATTGCATTGAGTGTTTCCTCTTGTTAATCTATTTTACTGCGGCACTTCTCCGAAGGATCGAAGGATCGCGGATCGAGTTTGAAAGGTAAACATACAGTAACAGCGATGCCAAGAAAGTCTCTTTGTTTCAAGAGACAACAACGGAAAGAAAAGATGTGGGATGGAGTCAAACTACAACCCACTGATCAGGTCACTAAAGCAGCAGAGCAGAGACGTGTTTGTTTTGGGCTGGAAACACTTTTTATAGCAGAGATAAACCTCAGTGATGGAATAAAAAAAGATGTACTTTTTTATACAACAACTAAATAGAATAAATAAATAGAATCACCATACATTTAAAAACAAAAACAGAATATCATAAAGCTGTTTTGACAATCGGCTGAAATAATGCTGACCATCGCAACATGCAGAAAACACCCAGAAAGTGAATGTGTGTGTGTGTGTGTGTGTGTGTGCAGAGGGAATTCATTCATGATCTGATTTGAACAGGTGGGAGGCTGTAACAAGATACCAATATCTTCCCAGTGTAGGAGCTACTGAAGCTCTTATGTAACTTTGAGATGTAGACAAACACTGATGTGTGTTTTTCTTGTGAAACTAGTCCGTCACTATTTGGAGGGAAACACAGGAATGACGCTGTATCGGCACGCCGGACTCGGTACCTTCTCCACACTGGCGTAGCGGCTGGCCAGCTGCTTCCTGAGGTCGGCGATGTGATGGTCGTACTTCTTCAGGTCCTTCTTGAAGTGGTCTGCCCGGAATGTCAGCAAAGGTTTTTCTACCTCAGTGTGGAGCTGTGAAGACAAGTCGCTCAGCTGTTCATTTAATAATTCTTGTTGTGTCATGTGAAGAAAGCGAATAAAACATCTGCATTCTCTCTAGTGTGCACCAGGGGGCGACTCCTCTGGTTGTATAGAAGTCTATGAGAAAATGACTCTACTTCTCTCTTGATTTATTACCTCAGTAAACATTGTAAACATGAGTTTATGGTCTCAAGCTCTAGTTTCAAGTCTTCTTCAATACAGCATGATGTTCATTTAGTAACTTATGGTCCATTTAGAGTCAAACAGACCATAAAGCAGGGGATGCTTTAGGGCGGGGCTACCTTTTGATTGACAGGTCTCTACCAGAGACGTATATGTATAAAATGCCAAAGTCAAGGCTTGAAAACCTCAGTCCACAAACCAGTGGGTAACGCCACGATGTCTACAGTCGAGGGTTAAAATCACTTCTCAGGGCTTTTTGCTTCATAAATCCTGTTTCCTGTTCTACAAAGTCACATCCATCACCATGAAGGGACACGATTACATTTTAAGTCTCGGTTTCATTTTCTCCCACCAAACACTCCCACAAAGTCTCTTCAATAAGCTGCAGTCAGCAGTGTGGGCTCTCCACGCAGAATGCTAATCTAGTCCAAATGCCAAAACTGGAAGATATAGATGAAGCTTATTAGAAAATGAGCCGGAGCTTCTGCAGGCCAACGCATTACCTTCCCCTCACCCGTCTCATAACGAGGCGGCGGAGCGTCGGAGCACCGGTGGAGCACGGAGGAGGCTGCGGGGCCTCGTCAGAACACGGAGCTAATTAATCAGACAACAGAGGAGCACGAAAGAGCTCCGAGGCCGCCGCCGCTGCGGTATTCGAGGCTGCAGCCGAGGCCGGCGTGCAGCTTCTGCATGGCCGGTAATCGGACCGCACACGGGTCACTTTCTTTCGGTCGAGGTAAACAAGCCCCGACGCCTCAGGAGGATCAAGTATCCATTACTTCAGATGATTGGAAACATTAAACGCTTGACCTGAAGGTGCAGAGAGATGCACACCAATCCACACACTAGTAAAGTGTTCGTGATTTAGAGGAAGCTAAAAAAACGTTAACTTCAGGCATCTTCACACTTAAAGTCTTTACAAATCGATGGGAAAAGACCGTCATAATACATCATTTCTTGCCTTTTCTGATCATCGAGCAGAAACCACCAAGATGTTCAGTTTACCATCAAACATTTTGCTTGAAAAATGTCCGAAACTATTAATCGATCATCCAATCGCTCCATGAATGGAAGGTGTTCAGCTCTCCACAGTAAACCAGTCGTGTCCTCCTCAGACTTTACCTTGTTGGAGAACTTGAGGTGAACTTCCGCCTCATCGTGAAGACTCTTCTTCAGCTGAGTCCAGGCTTCTCCGAGAGTCCTGAGAAAAGACTGATGTCAAATAAATCCTGGAAATATTTAATGTCGTTTGAACTAAAACAGAAAACAGGGAAATACGACACGGTGGCTGTTCTAGTCATGAACAAGGCTTTTAAATGAAACCTGTTTATCTACTGACACCTGAACACTTGTACATCTACTAAAGTACTGCACTTCAGTACAACTTTAAGTACTTGCACTATATTTGAGCATTCCTATTTTATGATACTTTGTACTTTTACTTCACTACATTTCATTGTACTTTTTACTAGTTACAGTACAGTTTATTATTCTACACGTAAAAACACATAAATTTACAAAGTAAGACGCATTTTTACTGGATATAATATCCAACAATCTATAAAAAGTGACAGCATTAAAAGGTTGCTACACATTAATGTATCAGCAAACCACACTTATAAAATTAGAATAAATATAAACAATAATAGATCAAAATAGAGACTCTGAATGATGCCATTTTGAGTACTTTTACTTCTGATACTTTAAGCACATTTTGCTGCAAATAAAATGACTTTTACTTGTAATATAGATTTCCATAAATACCACCGTAAACATTCATGAGCAGTCAGACCAGACAGGCGGACACTTGTGCTGGATTAAAGCCGCTTTATTTTGAAAAGTCAGGCTGTTTACAACGCACAGTCTGGGTTGTAATTTACTGCCAGATAAATGTGATTAACCTGTTGGTTTGAAGGTTGTTTACAACCTTTCTGACCATCTGACCCTGAACATTTCTTATCTTACCTTACCTTACCTTGGTTTGTGCAGGGCCTCCCTCCTCTGAATCATTAAGTGACTAGTCTGTTGTTTTGGGCCGAGTCGAGTAAGATCTACTGTATTTAATGGATTATTCATTGATATGCTTTTTTCACGCTGGATGACTCACTTCCCAGAAACATATGAGCACAAGATCTAAAGTGGTGCTTTTGTGTTTAAAAAAACCCTGATTTATCAACAAATAAGAAGTCTCTGGTGGAGGACAGCCCTGGGTTCGTGTCTCCATTAGTTTCATTTTTATTGCCAAAACAAAAATGTTCTGCAATCGAGGAATCTCCGGAGCTGGAGAGCGACCAAAACACACCGTTTCTTGAGCCAAGCCTCTTTTCTGTCTGCTGATTTTGAGATCTGCTCAAAGATTTTGGTGTTATATTGCTGACAAACATGAAAACACATCCACTGTTTGATGATAGTAACATGGAGAAGTAGTGTGGGTATGAGCTCCTATTCTTAGAGCCAGTTGTTCAGTAAACCGACGTACTGTTTTGCTCTCAGAGCTGCTGTTTACTTCACTCACCCTTCCTCCTGAGCTGCCAGCGGGCTCAGAGACAGCTTGGAGAGGTTCTTGGCATATTCTTCTTCAATCTTTATCCTGAAAAACACAAAGGACAGAGATGTGAAAACCTGAGCTGCCTGGCTCAAAGGCAGGGCAGAAACTGCTTCAGCGAGGAGACGGATTAGTGGTGTATCGTCATCCGTACGGATCCCCTAATTACACAGTTTAACGTTAACCATCAGTGTGAAATAAAGATTTACTGACGATCGTTATCTGACAATATTCAGTCAAAATATGCGATGAGGAGATCGGCTTTAATGCTTTCTGATAACGAACGGAGGTCCATAGAGTTACATTATGATGCCTTCAGGCTCTGTTCAGGGAAAATGAGTATAATTATAATGATGTGTTCACATGTAATCTCCTAAAATGTAGTGTTCGTGAGAAACTTGAATAAATCCAGTAGTTTGAAGGAGATGTTTTCACATTAAAGAGGGAATTATGAGCTGTTTACACTAAGCTCTGAACATCATTGTAAGCAATAAGAATACAATCCTTTATTTGTTTTTCATTTAAATTGTGTGTTTTTATGTAAACAACACTCTCGATGACTGTGACAAAGTAAAAGTATAATATTTAGAGTTTCTCATCGTTTACATTTACTTCAGTGCGTTGAAATGATTTTTGTGACGGTGAAACATCGTCTGGATCCTTGTACACCAGCTGCTATAATCAAACAAAAGACAACAAAGGCATCTGTATCTGCCAACGTGGACCATCAATGATGGATAATTAATATCAGCCGCAGAAAAGCGTGATCGGGGATCTCTATGAGTTATATTTGCTCCCTTTTTCATTTACTCCTGATCATCCTTGACTCCGATCCGTGAGCTTTATGATGTGTTGCACCTCTAACACGGATCATCTCAGAGATGCACTGCAGATTGAAGCTTCCACCACAATTCACTGCTGAGGCTGGAATCCAGCCGTGACCCCTGAACATCAATCATCCCCTTCGTACTTTGTGTGACATTCACTTCCTACACCGGACTCACATCCACCATCCACACCTGAGTAAATCTGTCACCTACAGAAGGTCGCGAGGCCCATTCTTTGACTGAATGTTTCAGATTCTCAGCAACACGGAAAGGTCAGCGCTGAATAGAAACCTCACTGAGGGATTTGGCCTCTTGAGTTTATTCAGAGAAGAATCCTCGTTAACTTCCCACCGCAGTGAATAGAGCTTCGGTTAGAAGTGGGCGGAGCTGCTGCCATAGAGAGAGACATGGAATCGGATGTGAAACTTTTCACTCAACTCCTAATTATTCATGTAGTTTATTGACATCCTGTTGCAGACTCAGTGGGAGCCAAAACAATCAATGCACTTCCTGTGTGCTCAGCGGAGATCTGAAGCCCCTTTAGTTACTGAGTTCAAGCATCGATTACAGCTGAGAGACAGAAGCTCTGATCCCTACGGACCCGTTATCAACTCATCATTTATAGAAAGAATAAAAACCTGTTTTCTTTCTGCCTCCTTTCAGAGGATTTCTCACAAACAGCCTTGAGATGTTGTTAATGTGTATAAATAATATAATTTAAAAAAATAAACTAATAATCAAGAGAAATATAAAAAGTAACCAGACTTATTCTTCATGAAATGAGGTCGCTGACATAATTACTGATCTCCCGACTTTGTTTGTTGTCATCAGTCTGCGTTACCTCTCGTGGATGAACTCCGACATCTCTTTCTGCATCTGTTTGCCCTTCAGCTGCTTCTGCAGGGGGACCTCGAACCCCGCCACCGAGGTGGTCCCCTGGGGGTCCTTCTTGTCGGTCTGAGGAGGAAGAGGAGGAGGAGGAAGAAGATGAGTAAGAGGAGAGCATCACTCAGCCGATAAACAAACCACATAGCGTGCAGAAACGCCTCTGTGCTGTATGTTTGAGAGCATGTAGGGGGGTTTGTGAGAAAGAGCTCTGAATGTGTGACTCACACTTACATGTCAAGGAGGACATGCGTTGGTGTGTGTGTGTGTGTGTGTGTGTGTGTGAGTCAAGCACTGTGGGATGGATGTGCAGCGCTTTGTGACAGGACTGATGTGGGTCAAGAGGTGCTAGATTTGATTCCACACAGCAGGTCGTTACAGAACATCAGGACACAACAAGGAGCCAGACAGCAGCAGCAACAACAGAGGAAACGGGGGGTCGGGTTTCACTCACTGATGCAGCTGAAGGCTTTTACTATTCAAATCTAATTCAGGATGGAAATGTCCGGAGACTGACATGAAGATGACATTTGAAGCAGGATGATCTCTGTGTTTGCAGAGAAGCCGGTCGATTGTGCCTTCATGTTAAATCCATTTGTTTTATTCACGTAATCTAATGTCAGCGTGAGACGCTTTTAACTGCACTTTAAACAGCAACGATCAACAAAACGTGTTGACAGGAAGCTTCTGCAGCTTTCGGGTCGAAGGACCAAACACAATCATCGTGTACGCAGCAACACAACGTTTTTTGTGGCTAATAGCAAAATCTATATATTGTTTTTTAACATAATAAACATTTTTGATAATGATCCCTTAGATTTATCTTTGGGTATTTCTATTTATGCTACTTTATACTTCTACTCCGCTACAACTCAGAGGAATATTTTCCTTTTAACTCCATTCATCCGACGAGCTTTAGTTACTTTTGTGATTCACTTTCATGATACAAAATATAAATAAACTAATAAATTATGATATATTATTATAGATTCAGTTACCCGGCTGTATGTAAAGTTATTAATATTAGCTCCACCTTTACCAGCTGCATTATTAAAGAGATGAACACATCAAAACAATCCAGTAACATACTATAGATTATTCTGAAATTCTGCATGATGAGTACTTTTAATTGAGGTACTTTAAATATAATTTGATGTAAATACCTTTTTACTTTTACGTAAGTAATATTTTGAATGCAGGACTTTAAATTGTACCAGAGTATTTTTCCACTGTGGTATTATTACTTCTACTTTAAAAGATCTGAATACTTCTTCCACCACCGCTAGATTTCATTTAAATCCTTATATACTATTGTTTAACTTTATAGTCCCACCGTAGTTCCTGTGTTCCAGCTGGACTCACCCAGAAGTAGTCGCAGTAGCTCCATTCGTTGGGCTTCAGGAGCTGCTGCTCCGGACCTTCTCCAGGCAGAGGGAAGGTCACACAGTTGATCTGAAGAGAAACACAGAAGAAGAAAACGAGGATGACGAACCGAGAAGCGAAAGAAAACTACAGATCTGTGACACAGAAGAGGACACGAGGAGTTGGAATGACATCTTTAAAGTCACAGTGGAACAGAAGTTAGAGCTTCATCTTCTGGATTTCACAATAACTCACATATGCTCTCAGCATCGTGAGCATACTGCATTTCACATCCATATTCTGACTTTTTCTGAGCACTACATGTATTATTTTTACAGGAAGAAAAGATAATTGGATGTTTTGATAAAAAAAAATACAAATCATAAATGGTTAAATAAGTGCACAATATGACCGAGGACGTCATCTAAAAGGTTTTAAACGGCTTTTTTAAATTTCATCTTAACTTTAAGAATGAGGGAGCAGAAATGTGTTTCATTTGGACTGTGGTGGAAAGTAACTTTTATTTAAGTACAATTTTGAGGTACTTGTACTTTACTCAAGTATTTCCATTTCCTGCTATGTTGTACTTCTACTCCGCTACAATTCAGAGGGAAATATTACACTATTAATTCCACTACATTTATCTAACAGACATATTTACTGGTTATAAAATACAGCGTGTAAGAGCTGGTTTGGTTTCATCATCAGGTCTCACACTTTTACTGGTAATAATAACAATAAACTTTATTTCTACAGCAGTTTTTAAAACAAAGGTATTTACACGATAGAAATGGCAGAAAAACAACGATAAAAACATTTAAAATGGTTTAAAAGTTAAACAACAATGAGCAAAGAAGTACTTATACATCAAGGTATGTAGTACTTCTTCCACCACTGCATTTGGATCATGCAGACAAGAGGAAAAAGGTCAGGCGTGAGTAAAGGTGACCCGTGAGCCTTCAGGGGGAGAGAGAGACGACTCTGTCCTCTCCAGAACACAGAGAAACCTTTATTACTACGAATAAACTAACTTCACACACTTGAGAATGTGCGGCGCTGCAGATAAATGCAGCCAACACTCGGCCTGAATACAGACTCCACGGTCCACAGCGTCTTCAATTACTCTCGGGGCTGCAATTATGTAACGCTCACCATCTGCGAGCCCTCCCTCATTGGCACCGCTAGAAGCCCTCTGTGCCATGTCAGCTGCTGCTGCTGCTGCTGCTGCTGCTGCTGCTGCTGCTGCACAACCACACGGGCGTCCAGACAGGATGCTTCATCCACCAACACACAGAAACACACACTGAGTCACAGTGTTTGCTGCAAGAGCTCAGCACTGTGCTGCTGTCTCACAGACTGAGGGGGGAAACACGGAGCGCTCACCAGCTGGAGCAAAAAGAACGGCTGCATTATCTTCACTTTCCAATAAAATAAAAAGGTCAGACATCTGAACAACATGGTGCCAGTTCATGTTCGTGTGAGGCTTTACAAAGAATACTGATGGGAAGCGAGACGCAAGAGACGGCGAGATTCTAGTATTTATTTTGGTAAAATTTTGGTAAAATTCGTCAGAAAAATTCTAGTGCAAGAAACTGATGTTTATGACCAAATTACGAACAGTTTATGTGGGCGCTGTGTAATCCGCGTCATGTCCCGCCTCCTGCACGCTCTACCCAAACGTCACCCGCTGCTGAAACCAAACAGAGTATTTCCAGTAGGTGAGAACGCGTCTCCAGTTGTGTGCTACATGTGTGAAAGGGCTCATATAAGGAAACATCTTAGAGTTAAATATTCTCTCTCTTTTAGCTCTATGTTTGGTCTCCACCACCTCCTGGGGAAATGTCTGTCTGTTTAGCTGCTAAATGCTCCACAATGTTCACCAGCTGGTCTCTAACTGTGTCTGTCTGCTGTTTGCTGCTGAGCAGGTAGAGTTCAGGTGGTTTTCACGATGAAAGCAGACAGAGAGAACCAAAGCAGAGATGTTGTGGTCCGGAAACTCACGACAAAGCTCCGTAAAGCCGAAGGGAGCTAAAGATTCAGCTCATAATTCTCTGGTTCATCACTTGCGACCCCTTTCACATCGTCTCATCGTCATTTACATATTTTATTGTAAGTATATTGATTATAGCCACTTACAGAGCAGCACATCAAGCTGTAAACAGTGACTACACTACTATGGCTTTATAAAGTTAATATGGCTAACGTGTTAGCAAACATTTGCCTATTTTTATCCAACAGAGAAGAAGTAACATTATCTTTCATTTGGAGTCGGAAATGCAACTTATTTTTCATTGCTAATACAAAAATATTGATTTGAATTAGACAGAAACAAAACTCAGGTAAGACGTATAACTACACATGAACCACATTACGATTCATCCGTCTCTGAGGTTCTCTTCTCTGCAGCAGCCTCGTGGTGATAAGCTCGGTGCTGCTCTGCATAAAACTCTGCAGCTTCACACATCACTAATATTGAGCTTGTAAAAAAAAAAAAGAAGCTGAACAACCAATAAAACGCTCGACATTGACCTCTTCCTACTCTGCACCGCCACCGCAGCACTTGATCTGAACAGCTCCCGATAAACAACTTCAGAAACAGATGAGTAATACTCGTTCTCCGTCGTGTAATCAGCAGGAATCCAGAGGAAACACCGACATGGCTACTCGCCAAGCGGGCACAGCGATACGACAGGAAACAGCTGAAACGTGCATAAACGAGAGACGCATTAACTCACAGCAACACTTCACAACCTAAAAAGGAACAACAGGGTGATGTACTCCGTGTGTCGACCCGTCACTTTGTTCATTTTCTGCCTCAGAGTTCGTGCTGATTGTCGCGGGCAGCAGACTTTCCATTACGCCGGCTCCACATCTATCACCACTGCTGTTTATCTGCCTCTCACATCCAGCACAAAATGAGACCATTCATCTAAAAGACGGCCGGCTGGCTAAGTCACTCCTTCTCCTTCATAGCCGCTTAGTGAGGGAATCAAATATTGATATAGATTACCTTTATTACACAGCAGGAGATAAATCCTTCTGAGGGATCTGAAGGTCAGCTTTCAGACGTGTACTGCTGCAGCACGCCGTTTCGCCATATTTCATCACTGAAGGACTTTACATGCACACTAATGTTACTCCTGAAACGACAATATTCTGGATTTGATATGGGTCATGTAAACAACATATACCTTATAGATGGGCCTTATTCCCAGTGGAGCATTTCTGATTTAGACGTACGAGATATGCCGATGTTATTCAGGTTTGAGAAGCGTTCCTGTATCTGGGTTTCTGCCCCAGTTTGCAACACAAGGCCTCGTTCCTGTTTACCACCAGCTCTGTGGGTTCAACAAACAAAACAAATTGCCAACAGTTTACAAAGTTGGAGTAGAAAAGCATGCCCAAAAGAAAAGCCCACATTTCTGGTTGGAAGTACAGACACACCTGCTGTTAAACATTATAAAAGAAGTGAGATTTAAGGTATTTAAAGGGCGTAGCATCGGACGCAAGTTGTGGGGTCTGATTTACGTCATCCGCAGTATGATCGGCTGCATGCAAACGGAAATATTAGCGGAATAATCAATTTTGTTAGCCATGTAAAGAGCTTAGTGGGAATCAGGGATGCGCGGTGATGTCGGCAGATAATTATAATCAAATAACGGCATTGGCCACAAATGATAAGATGACGTGTACGCATACCGTTGACGAAGCAGGTGCAAAAAACAAACATTGCAACTTGTGAAACAGGTCAACTTTGCTCTGGTTGAGCCCATTTTCAGGATCGTCTCAGAGACAGAATCGCCCAAGCTGCTTCAGCAGGATCAATATTTCGGTTTTCTTTGCACACACTGCATATAAAACTAGAATGAACGCCTCACGGTTGTTTGTCTTCAGGTCACGGTTAGTTTCCTATTCTTTCCCAGTGAATGTGTACATTTAGAAAAGCACTGTATTCAATGTCTGCTCCTGCCCGTGGGCCAAAATAATTTAATTCCAGGAGAGACTTTATGTTCAATTAGGTTGCAAAACGAGTTAGAAAATACCGTAATTTCGGCAAAAATCCAATATCGTGTGTCTGGAGTATGAATTTTGTCTTTTTTTTGGAATAAAGGGCAAAAAGCAAAATATTCTTTGCACGCAAACGTGGTCAATGTTGCAGTTCAACACAAAGCAAAGCTGCAAGCAACACAAAGGAGTGCAGAGTGGATCGGGACATTTTGTCCTCACTCAGCGTTCATAAACATTCCCTCTCATGGGGGGGGGGGGGTTATATCCAGGCTCCAGGCTGCTTCGTTACACATTTTTATGTTTTTACTAATTTATTTATTTTTGCTCTGCCGAACACAATGGAAGAGTAAACGGCTTCAGAGAGAGAGAGAGAGAGAGCTGGAACACTTCCTCTCTCTCTCAGCAGAAGGTTTCAGTGAATGTGACTGGAGGATGCTCTGCTGCTGTTGCTACGCGACAAATTACTTTTGCTGTAAAAGACCCCGCCCCCCCCCCCTGATCTCCACACACACACACACACACACACACACACCTTCACATAACAAAACAATATCAGAGTCCCGCCAAAGAGACTCTCTTTAACGAGCTGCTGCCCCCCCCTCTCCGAGTGTCTAAACATACGCATCATATCAACAAGTTGAACCACACGTGAATGTTTAATAAGCATCAGAAACCCTCAGAAAGCATCTGCTCTGATTGGTCCCACTCGCTGAAGGTGAGAACAAGGTTGCAGCGGTGTCTCCTCTCTGAAGCGTCGGAGCCTCGTCGTCCTGAGAGGGTCCGTTCATTTTACCAACGACGGTCACGGATGTGTGCGTCTCCATGACAACTGTGGATGGGGTTGTGTAACGCGAGGTTCACCGGAGACGAACACAAAGAAAGACACCGTTTGTGGACTGACGTCATCCGGCCACCGCTTTCGCCTCCTGACTCTGTGTTGATCTTTGCAGCAGAAAGGTTTAATATTCACGCACGGCTCCTGTTTACTGGACTGAAGGCTGACATCAGATGTATTCATCAGAAACACTTCTTCTCTGCTGTTTATTTGGGAACTAATTGAGAATCTGACAAGCAAAGAGTCAAACACAGATTCCTGAGAGCGAAGAAAGCTTTGAAAGAGAAACCGTACGTCAGACGTACGTCTTCAGTGGACCCCCCCCCCCCCTCTGTTTTCCATTTCAACACCCATTAATCAGTGCTATTGCTTTTGTCACCATGGAAACTGGACTTGCTGCGTCTCACAGGTCTGGTGCGTTGTTGGTTTTTATTATTTATTTTCCTTCACAATAGGCTGACGGCTCCCGCGGCTGCAGCAGGTCAGCGAGAACAAAATCAGACCCTGTGAGACACAAAACCACCTTTGTGTGTCTGTCTCACCATCATCACCACCACCACCATCCTCATCATCATCACACGGTCGCCTTCCCCCTCCACTCCCCCACTCCCACAGTCATCATTACACCAGGTTACATAACCACAGCTTCTGTCTGGGCATCTTAAGACAAACACACTTTGACATGTGATCCTCCTCAGTGTTCTGTAATGAGCCTCATCACCGGCTGAAGACGGACGAAGGACCCTGCAGCTCAAATACTACTGTAGTCAAGGGGGGGGGGGGGGCTCCTCATAATGCTGCTGTGTGTGACCTGCACTGCCCTACAGATTACATGTGGAGGGGGGGGGTACAGAATCACACAGAGCAACAACTCGATTCTAAAAATACCAACAACCGTCTCCTGATTAGCTGCTTTTCACTTTACATTTAAAATCTGCCGGAGAGAAAAGAATGAAACGCATTTGAGTGTCTCGAGAGCGGAGCGTTAATTCCTCTCTGACGAGCATTAGATCAATATTATGGATCAGGTCAGTCAGTCAGTCAGTCAGTCAGTCAGACGTCTCCCGGACAGCTTCTTCATTCAGACTAATGTGGAATCCAATATGCACGGGAAACCCACGATACTCCAACGAGATCCCACAATGCATTATGCTTTGGGCTTGAGGACGATGTCAACAGATGATAGTAAAAAAAGATGAACTTATTTCTGCCCCATGAGGAGACTCAAGAGGATGGAGAAGAAGAAGAAGATGAAGAGGAGGATTAAGTTGGTACTCACTGTGATCTTGGTCTCCTTGACCTCCTTGATCTGCCTCTTGGCCGGCGATACGGAGCCGGGGTGCTGCGGGGTGAGACAGGACGGATCGTCAAAACTCTCCTCAGTGTCAAAGCTGGCTTCCATCATCATCCCTCTCACCTCCTCCTGATGCTCTATTCTGGGAAAGCCTCACTCTCCTCTCTCTCTCTCGTCTCTCTCTCTCCTCGCTCTCTCTCTCTCTCTACGCACCGAGGCTGCCTCCAGTCTCACAAGCTACAGAGCGAGTGGAGAGGAGTCGTGTTGCAAAGAGAGGGGGAGGAGATGTGAAGCGTTGGGGAAGGTAGCGTTAGGGGTGAGGAGGGGGAGGGTCGTAGGGGGAATCTGTGGCGGCAGCGCGAGCGTGACGAAGTCTAGCCTCCGGTTAAGCTGCTGTCACACGAGTCTTAAGGTTGAAGGCTGCGAGGAGATGGATGCTGCCCGCGAGGGACTCTGACCTCCACCCCTCACCCAAAGATGTCCATGCAAAGAGAGAAAGAGAGAGAGAGAGAGAGAGAGAGAGAGAGAGAGAGAGCGAGAGAGAGAGAGAGAGAGAGAGAGAGAGACCACTGAGCCAGCTCATGGATGGAGAAGCTGGAGCGTAAAGGCGAGGATGAGGGGGAGAAAAGAAAGAAAGCATAAAGAGATAGTAAAAGGAGGAGGAGGAGGAAGAAGAGGGGGATTTATTTACATGATCCCTGCCACACCTCCGTCCCCAGAGAGAGGCAGATAGTGTGGGAGGAGGGAGGAGGAGCAGCAGCAGCGGTGGTGGAGGTGTTTGTGATGGGGGTTGGTCTGATGGAAATGGTTGAATGATTATCTTTAAAAAGACTCATTACGATTGGGAGGAGAGAGGAAGGAGAGAGGAAGGAGAGAGGAGGGAGAGAGGAGGGAGGACAGGCAGCCAATGAGACGAAGCCTCTCTGATTATGTGTTCGATCAAAGGGGTTATAAAAGTGTGTAAGGAGACAAATCAGGAACTGTGTCGTACAATGTACTGCACAACGTTGTGCATCTAAATGTGCGCGGCGCGGCGCGGCGCGGCGCTCGTGTTGACAGTAAGTATCTGTGCTGCATCTCTGTCGTACGACGGAGCTTCACCCGAGGATTCAAACACGAGCTGCAGCCCTCACACCTTCTCACGACACCCACCTGGTCCAACGACACCGACACAGCCAGAACAACAAAGCCCCCCGTTCTCACCTTCGCCGCACAGAACATGGCGGTTGGGCAGCTCTGACCACCACAGTCCCGGTCCAGGTTTTTCGTGATCCACGCGTGATCCCAGCACTCCCAGTGTGAGCCGCTACCGCCTCGGCTGGCTCACTTTCCAAAAACTGACAAACTCTGACAAGTGGAATGCAGATCTCAACTGCCCATATGGCACCAAGTGTCCGTCCATCTATACTCTCCTGCGATCAGGGCTCGGTATGTCCTCATCCGATTCGGAGTTAGTCACGTGGGCTGGCATGTAAGCGGCGTTGGCCCCGGTCCATCAGAGCGGCGGGAGCGGCCCTGCTTTCAGCGGACAGAGCAGCTTGTTATCGAGGAAAAACTGTTTCCAGATTGTGAACAGAAAATGTTGTTTACACGAGAGAAAGTGTGGATTCGATTTGGACGAAATCTGCTTCAGCTATCACAAAATATCGAGGTGATGTCTTCAAGTTGTTTTTGTCTGACCAACACTTCATATCCCAAAGATATTCAGATTACAACTATTTAAAAACAGAGATATTTCTTCAGATTTGAGAAGCTAGAAACCGAAAAAGTCCAGCATTTTTACTTGATACACGACGTAAATATATTGTCAAAGTTGCTGTTGAATCATTTTCTGTCGATCTTCAAATCATCATTATTGTTTCAGCACGACATAAAAGCCTGAAGAGAAAGAGCTTCATCGATATGTGATGTGCCACACGTCACTCGGGATGCACGGTAATATCGGCACCTCATCTATCGGCAGATAAAGACCTTCAAATGAAATATCGGCATCGGACAGAAATAAACACTTCCTCTAATATGATGCGTGTGCACTTGTGACACAAACTGTTGAAGAAGCTGGGACATGCTCAGCGTATGGCATGCAAGGAGGAGCCAGATCACATTCCTTCAACGCTCAAATTTAATTACCCATCTGAAGAGCCGTCATGTCGACCATTACGACCAATTTGTGAAGGACGGACGCACACCGGCAGCCTTTCCTCCGGTCCTTTCATACACGGCATGTTATACAAGTAACCTCAGTTCAAGTAGTTTTCTGATTTTGCCCAGAAGATGTGTACATTTTGAAAAGCCTCACAACAGCAGCAGTTATAATATGTTAATCCCACTACAGGAGAGACTTCTCTGCAAGTAGGTGTAAAATAACTGCGTGTGTGTAACGGTATCGTCGAACAGACAAAATGAGCTGAAAAATATATTGGATATTTGGCAAAAATCTAATATTGTGCATCCCTTTACGTAACAGATCTCAGATAAACAACACAAACACGAGACTGTCCTCACAAGAAGAACAGCAGTTGCATCGGTCGTTACAGCAAATCACAAAATCGATGCGTTTTCGTTTAAGTGACAACTCCTCCGGCGGTGGAAGTAATTATGGCGAGAGGAAAAGAGGAAGTGAGGAGACGTTACAGTCCACAGAAGGAGGAGGCTGAGGTGGACGGATGAAGACAGTCTGGACCTCTTTGTGTGCACACAGAGCAGAAGGTTCTTAATGCTGACTAGTCTCTTTAGGCTCACCTGTTTGGTCCCGGTGGGTTTCCTCAGAGCAACATCAGCGGCCTCTGTGTGCTGACCGTTGGCTGCAGACAAAGCAGATTATAAACACACATTCGTGACGAACCTGACAGGAGTCTTTACTTTTGTTCGATAACTTCACATAAATGAGCAGGAGGGGAGAAGATGTGACATCCTAATTTTGGCGAGTACTCGCTGTGGTTCAGCCTTTTCAGAGGAGACACAGACTCCCTCACACGAAAATCAAGACTATTTCATGCAGATATTGTTACATTTAAAGGGCGATTTTAAGGCCAATTTTCCAGTTTGCAGAGTACGATATCTCTTCCCAGATCCATATCACCACATATTGAATGACTGTCATTAATGAGCCGGCTCCCGAGGGGATCACAGCTCTGAGGAGACGTCCCTGGTTTCATCCTTTAGGCCCTTAATGGTTCCGCATGACCTGTGATTCATGAGCTGTCTGCTCGTCGCACATCAAACCGTCCCATCTCCAGCTGACGGTAAACACGTGAGCCCGGCACAATGAGACCCCCGAGGCCACACGACACAGCCGTGGACGCCGGTCAGAGCAGGACCAGATGAACCGGGCCGGCTCCAAAAATAACAATGACTGTCCCTTTGCTTAAAGGGGACATTAAGACATCCACGGCCTTTCTTTGACCTCCGTTACTCCACAGAAAAATTCAACATATATACACCATCATATACACCATCATATACCTGTGATGCAATGATTGTTGCCTCACTATTTCTCTCTCTGTGGAACCAGTTGGTTAAACCTTCTGCTTCCTGTCCAGAGGTTTTTAGGAGACGTCCAGGCTGTTCACCTTTAAACTGTCTTTCATTACTCCTCTCTCTCTCTCTCTCTCTCTCTCTCTGAGGAGGATCACACTTGTCTGTCCCTCTAAGTGTGTTTAGGCCACGTGCCAGCAGAAAGAAGAAAACCATCTGCTATCTGCTGAGACGTCGTTAGCGAGGATGCTGCCAGCGATGAGACATAATAAGCCAGTCATTAAGAAAATGTAGGATTTCCATCCAGTAGGGAGACTTCGTGATGATGCAGGACACAGCAGAGAAATGAATTACAGAGGATTTGTCAAAGGTTTTGTTTAAAAAACTAAAAAACCTTCAGGGCAAATGTGTCTTAAGTCTCTTGGAAATTCTTGTATTGTGTCAGTTAAACTGCTCAGCTGAAGGAATCTAGTTTTAGGATAATAAGTAGATTTACTACTGCTGACACCAACAGGCTTAATCTGTTGACAAATTAAGTTAAGACCTGTGGCTCCAAATGCTGTCTATCTTTGTCACTCCTAACGTCTTAAACCTTATCACCTCACGCTATGCTTCTTGTGCTGTTGTTTTGTTTTCTACACGTTAGAAATTAGTTTCAGAAGAAAAGCGCGTGGCTGAGCAGATAAAGGCTCAGTTTTACCATATGGTGAGGCGTTCTGTCGTGCCAGCGGTCTCTGTGGGGCCTCGGCTGACGAGGACGGACGCCGCCATGTTGTTTCTGGAACGAGACAAACGACAGCGAGGATGACAGCTGAAAAAGGAAATGTGCCACACGTTCACACATCATCAGCTCCTCCTGCACGTTGATGTTTCTCTGCAAAACCTTCATCTACACTTTGGACTAGAGGCAGTCGTTTGATGTAGAAATGCACTAACTTTCCTTTTTTTTGAGAAATGTTCTGAGTTAATTTGGGTTAAATGGGAAAGTATGTATGACCCTTCTTAAGTCATTGTATTGTAACTTTTTAAAAATTAAGTATTATTTGCATTTTTAAAGTTGTGTGAGACTTATTTTCAAGGTGCTCGTTTGAATGAATGTAAACAACAAAAAAGAAATGTGCTGAGCACATTCATGCTCCTCAGGGGATAGACCTTCTCCATTTCAGACGCTCTGTGAGACGTTTTCTAGCTCAAACTTCAGGTCGAAATGTCATCTTTGCACACAAATGATGTCAAAATCAAATGACAAGTTCTGCACACATTCATCCTCACAGGACAAACCGTCCTGATTTTAATTATGGTCCAGAATAAACCTTTTAATTTGTGGTTGTAATGAAAACACAACGCCCACAGACTCCCTGTGCTACCTGCAGGATATTTGGTCCTTTTATTGTGATTTAACTTGTCGTATGCTTCTTTCCGGTCCAATTTAAGGACAGGAAGCCTAAAATGTCCCTTAAACTCTCAAATATCATTCACTAGAAATAAAAACCTTTAACCTTGTTGTGACAGCACTTCAGGTAAAGTCACAGTAAACTTTATTTCCTAAAAAGCTTGTTGTTTATGTGTGTAGACCCTCCTGCATGATTTCCAGCTCGCCTCCTGTTCTTTAGTCGTCTATCACACAAAGTAATCAGGAATCATTCCACTTAGTGGAGCAGGAAGTCCTTTACGCTCTTACAGCTGCGGGTGAATCGCTGTCGCTCTGCGGTTCCTCAAGTGCAAACTCAAAACACAAATGTTCAAATGTGTGTGATGGATGGAAAGATGAAAGTCAAGAATCGTGGACATTTGTTACTATTTTACAGACAAACACTGAGGATCAACATGTTGATCTACTAATCACATCACACCGCTGTCACTTCTGATTTGTAATTCTGTCTTTAATTGCTCTATTTTGACTTCTTATATTTGTTTTAAACACTTCTCAATAAAGGCTTATTTTTCCTATAGTCTTCTTGTAAATAGTTTATTGTTTCTATCATATTAACTGCTACTTATTGCTTCGAAATTATATCAAATGTCTTCATACACAATCACATTTTTTGAGCCTCAGTTCCTGCTTTGCAATTGTTTTTCCTGATCGCTCCAAATCCCACCGTCATATTCGCAGCCACAAAGGGATTAAGTGGAAGGATTTCAACTGATCCTCAATATTGTGCACTTCCTCCATTAAATGACGAAAACAGCAGCTTTCTAATAAACACTGTTGGCATCACTCACACACACACACCCTCACACACACACAGCTTTTGAAGTTCCACGTTCAGACACAAAACAACAAACTGTAACAAAATGAAAAGTGACTGTTGCAGCATATGGCTGCTGAATGTAAAAATAGCTTTTGGGTGTTTTGTTTTTTTTCCTGCTCAGTGTGTGTGTGTGTGTGTGTGAATGTGTGTGTGCGTGAGGGTGTGTGTGTGTGTGTGAGTGTGCAGTGAGCCAAAGTGGATTCACTGCCAGAGATGTTGTTGATGCCGCCTTTCATCAGTCCCGTGGGAGTCTGTTTTATCCCCAGTGGATTTATTCCCAAATCAAGTGTAAAACGCACGCACGCACGCACGCACGCACGCACGCACGCACGCACACACACACACACACACACACACACACACAGGAGCAGATGTTTGTGAAAGGTCGCCTGCCTTCCAGCCTCTGTGTTAATACACCTCTTCAGACTCTAGTATTAGGAGTATAAGTATTAGAGCAGAAGACAAACGTCCCTCAGTCCACAGACCTCACTGCTGAGGTTGGCTGTGCAACACGTTTAAGATAATCAGATTAAAGTGGATCCAATCTGAAGGCCTGTGTCCACATGAATGGAGCGCTGAGACGCGACGATGGGGAGGAATGATAATGAGTCCTCGTAGTTCACAGTGAGCGCTGAATGACACGATGAGCAAACTAAAACTCAAGAGGAGGTGATAACAGTTTGGTACAGGGCCAATGAATAGAAATACATGACTTCTGTGTCCAATGGAGGGAAGTTTTCACTGTACAAATGTGTCTCAAAAGGACAAAAACTCAATTAAGCATTGACTCAAAACTCTGAGTGTCACATGTTCACTTCCCACTGTTTTGTTTTACAGGCGGAACCACATTTTTAATATCTTTACTTGAAACATACTTACTCTATCTACATTTAAAAAGTATAATACAACAGTGATGAGCCAGTTTGAGAGCAGCTCTCTGTACGTCTGCATGAAAGTTAAAAAGTTTTAAAGATTTTAAAATGGGCAGATCACATAAATGTTATTAGATTTGCAAATATTTGGTCATAAATCAAACTATTGGACGAACCAAATGGTGGCGCTCAATGAAAAGTTATTTCGATTCATCCTCAGGGGAACATGAATGTAACAGTGGAGCAAAATTCATGACAATCCATCCAATAGTGGTTTAGACATTTCACTTATATCAGAAATGTGAACCTCAAGGTGGCGCTAGAGGAAAAGTTAGAGGATCACCAAAGTCATTAGTGTTACTCCTCTGGGGATCATGAATGTCTGTGCAAAGTTTCATGACAATTCTTTCAATAAGTGTTGTGATATTTCAGTATAGACAGAATGAAGTTATAATTATGAAAGTGATATTTACGACACAAACACTTTCTTTTTCTTCCGATGTTTCTTTTCACTTTAAGTTGCAGCAGAAAAAAAGCATATTTTGAATACGTGTTGATGTTAAATTCAGGTGAAAATCACTTTACTTAAAACGAATATATTGAGTCGTATTTATAAAAGAGTTCCATCAGTGCAACTCTAGCAGCTCTATTATTCAGATTATGGAGCCAGAAGAATACTTCGGTCCGACTCCGACATGAAAACAGTCTCAACCTTCTTTGCCTTCAGCAACACCAAACCCCTGCTGTTAAGAATGATGTACTGATGTACCGAGGGTGCTTCATGTCTTGGTGGCTCTCACCTTTGCTGCAGCTGTTGACGTAGTATCTGAGTCCCTCGGGTGACGTGTAGCTCCTCCACCCTGGAGGAAGAGGCCGGCTCTCGGTCTCTTCTGTGGGTGCACCAGAGCTCACAGCCGCCGGCTTCTGCCATAAACAAGCACTTTAAATGTTACTACTTAATACTACTGACACACTAACTCTACTTACTGGTACTGCACAGACATATGGATTATAATGGAACATCCTAGCAGTAGCTCTATGCAGCTTATAATACATAATTGAAAGTACTTATATGTACTGGTATTGGATCAGTACTCATATTAGCCGATACACAGGATCAGATATCGTGATTGTGAAGGAGAAAACATCAGCTGAGCGTCTCTCGTGAGATCAGATGCTTTAATTCATCTCGAGTAAGTAAAAACATTGAGTAACGACGCCTCTAATGTGATGCTGCTGCTTTATGTATATGCAGCTGCAGCTTGCATATATAGTAGGTAATGTAAATCATAACAGCCTCTGCAATAAGGGCCGTTATTATCATCAAACCCCCATTTTGCATTTCAGCAGTTCTCTCAATAATGGGGTTATTCATATGGGGAAATATGATCGGCTAAATGGATAAATAATGATAAATGCTAAGGCTCCACCTTATCAGCAGTCCCCAGGAGCTGCACACACTGAATACTGGGCCAGAAATGACTGCAGTGTGCTGCACGAGGAAGAAAGCGACTTTTTCATCTGCAGCGATCGCTGGCTGTTCATTCTCAGACGCAGCGGTGCATGCAGACAGATGTGTGCGTGCCCCCGCTCACATCTGTCTGCTGAACTTCAGGCTGGTGCGCTCCAATCACACATCTGAGGGGAAGGTGTGCGGGCGGGATCGGACAGATGTATAAATGAGGAGATTATTAGCAGGATGATAAAGGAGTCGTGTTCTTTATGAGTGGGTGGATGAAGCCGATTGATGTGTAACATTAAAAAGGGAACTCTTTTCTGTCTCTGCTCCTGATTTAAGTTTTGCAGTGAGAGCCGCAGATAGCTTCAGCTGTGTTGTGCTGCAGTATTTCTGCTGCTGACGGGACGTTTGCTGCCCAGAGAAGATACGTGGCATCCTCTCCTGACAGATAGCATTGACCCATGTACTGTCAGTATATTCTGTGATCCGCCCCATAACAGGGAAAACAAATGCGCCACCTATAGTGGAAGAATTAACCTTCATGTGTTGCTTCAGGAAGATGCTCGGCAGGATTATGTTTCTCTTATCAGACAGCAGAACATTCATATTAACAGTTGGCACGTCTTCATAACTCGGTGACAAAATAGATCGTTTGTAATTCCCCATACAACACTTACTCAAATGCTAATCTCAGCAGCATGACTGTAGTAATAATCACAGCTGAAACACTCTCACTGTGACCTTTAGAGAGCTTTGTAAACTTCTGATGGCCATTCATCACAATACTTTCTGACATTTTAAACTGAAGATTAAACAATTAAAAAGGGAAGGTTCATCTGTGCTCAACTGGAAACACAGCCGTGACAAAGGTTACCAAAGCTCATCAATAAGGTCGTGAATGATGGGAACATTAGCACTAACTGAGGCTCGCTGTGCTACATTTGGAAACAGCTGAAAGGGTTGGATTGTTTTTGAAGTGTGGTTGTATGTATACTCCAGCTAAATAAAACTACTGTTTTTGTCAATGGAGTCTGGTAGCGTTGAAATGAGCGATATTATCTCTGCTCTCTTCAAAGCCAACAGACTCCATTAACAAAAACAGTCAGCTTACCGACTATCACATGGGAGTTCTGGTCTACCGCTGATCGGTTAGTTATTTTGTGTTATTGTGTGACTTCTAGATACAAACTAACCGTACATTGCTGAGCTTCTCTGCCTGTAGTCCCGTCTTCTTCTACAAACTGAAAGCGTGCTGAACGCCATCTATGTAATACACCGACTGCAAAGAAGAATATATACTGTATGTGCAGCAGCGTCATCAAGCAGAAACCTACGTCAGGTCATGTTGGAATACAGCTGTCATCTGTTTATAGTTACTTTAAGACAACTAAAACTACCTGGACAGTCTATGAAAGATTGCAGTCATAGACAAGTGATTAAAAAATATAATAAAATCAACACAAAGCAATAACCCACACGGCTGTATAAAGTGCAGACCTCCTCACCTCTCTTGTCCACTACACCATGAATGTCAAACTACTTCCTGTTTCCATAGAATTCTATTGGACACAAAACTAAATAACTAAAGCAGAAGACTTTTATCTGAATATCATTTGTAGTCGACTTAATTGCAATAAAAAAACATCCATACTACTTTTTTTCCACTTGCAAGCACAATCCTGGTTCCCACACTGCGACTGAATAAAAGGTTTGAAGATAAACTCTTATCGGCAGTTTTCACACGTCCTCTGGCTTCCGAGGAGAAGAAGTGCAGCTGAATGGTATCTGAGCTTTAACGGAAATGCACACAGATCTGTAAGATACCACTGCCAAGATCCCCACAATCCTCTGGGGTGCTGCTCTCAGTGTAACCCTGAAATCAGAACCTCCTCTCCACTCGCGTTAGCTCACTTCTCCCTGAATAGGAGGAAACTAAGAGGACAGGCTGTGTCCGGAGGGAGGAGGCCTCTCGCTGCTTTACGGGGATTCTTGTGAGGTCTGACGGGGAAAAGGAAGAAATCCCTGAGATCCTGTTTCTACCTGGAACATGAGATTAATGAACCTCAACCTTCTTACGCTGGTGAAAGAGAAGAGCTGCTGTTTACATCGCTGTGCAGCATTTCACCTAATTCAGAGAGTTATGTAATTATTATATGATTAATAACGGTTCACAGAGGTACATTTTATACTATAACAATAACAAATGTTGTCTTTGTACTGTAGAATAAAACACAATGACATGGACCAGAACATATGACTTACAAATAAGTAAGAAACGGGGCGTCTCAATGCAAAACAAAATATTCCCTTATCATTAATATATTCAGGAATCTGAACTGTATGCAATCTTAAATGATCAAAAGAGGAAAAGCTTCAGTGTGTAATTTTAGATACGAAAGGAAAAGCTAAATGGAGACATTTTCACAATTTAATCCTGTGTCTGGAGGCAGCTGCTGAGAGTTCAAACAGCAGCAATTATAATATACATAATTATATAAAATATTAAAGGAAGAAACCGAGGAGAAGGCTTATAGAGGAGTGTACAGTCACTCCACACAGAATGCTGATGTAGGAATAAATAAAGCAGAGGGCCTGAAACAGAAATGAGGTCTTTATTCTCTGAGGCTGAATGAGCAGCACATCACTGAGGTTGGCTTCTGCTCCTCCGAGGGACGCAGAGCTTCTGGTGAAGGATGTAAACGAGAAGAGGCGACACTGAAGCTGTGAGCATCTTTAAGCTAACTGTAAGAAGAAGATGCTGCATTTTAGGGAAAACGGACACAAGAGTCTCCGGCCACGCTAGCAGCTCTGTGAGGAGACTTATGCACAGTGACACTGTGGGCTACATGCTAACGACGGCATGCTAACATTGCTAACATATATAATATTTATGTACTCCCTTACATATAAGTACAGCTACTTTGAGCTATTCTTTTGAGCTACTTGTACTTTTCCATTTCATGCTACTTTATACAACATCTGAGAGGTAAATATTGTACTTTAAGCCACGAATCTCCAGATGTTTTGAATGTTTGTGATGAACTGAAGGATGAAGTGTTTCCTTCATGTGTTGAGACATCCTCCTACTTCTTAAACATAAACGAAATAAACTGTTTAAAAAGCCTCTTGGATCAGATGTTAAATGCATCGTCACAGAGAACAGGCTGTTTGTTCTTTTTAGAGACACGGGGTTCTCACAGGACAGAGACGCCTCAAACATGTGATGATCTTATAGAATGTGATGCATTGATGTAGAATAAACTAACCAACAGCATATAAAGGAGTTACAATGCAACATACTAATTAATGCAACAGGAATATTAATCCAGAAACATCAGGTATGACAGTAAAACACAGACAGGGAACTTTTTCTTCAGTAATGTTTTGAATGCAGGAGTCTTACTTGTAGTGGAGTAATGTTAGTGCTCTGTCGATACCACCACTGCATATCTGAATAGTTTATTTACTGTTTTAGAGATTCATATAACTCACTCACTCTTTATTTCTGCATCAGAGAAGAACAACTCAGTTCAGATCTTTAATCATGAATGAAGCTGGAAGCAGAACGTGTTGTTCAGTAATAACTGCAGCAATGTGGGCTGAGATTTGAAGTTCTCTGCTGTAAACGTGGTACATAAAGCCGATCGTAAACATCCTTTAAACCATCTACAAGTCTGCTATAAATACTGGTGAATAAGCAAACTACATACAAAGTCTCACATTAGAATATCGGCTTAGTCGAGAAGATGTTTGTCTGTATTAGTTTTATGTGATAAAGATACAAGCCCCTCGCTTCTTTAAATAGCAGTTAAAAGCAGTTCTTACCATGCTGCTACGCTGCTGTGCTGCAGGACTGTATCAGTCGACCCGCCACTGGAAATATGAACGAAGAGACAGAGAAGATTATTAGATGTCATTTCTGTCCATTATGAACCAAAGCCTGCAGGGAATGGAGACACACTGAACATCTTTCAAACTCTTTTTCCGCTTGTTGAGGAAGTTGTGGCAGAGAGAGAGATGAAGACATTTTCTATGAGTCTTTGTTGAGCAGAAATGTCCGGCAGTCCTCACTCTGTGTCAAAACACAAAGGAGGACACTGTAAGACGGGACACAACAAGGACCTTTCTGTTCTGCTAAATCAAATTGACTCTGAATAAAGCGAGTGACAGTCTGGTCGTATCCAGTTCAAACAGATGAGGTCTGTCTCTCCCTCTCAGGAGAATGAAGCCACTTGTGACTCCACTGCCGGGCCCTTTGGGGCCCTTTGGGGCCCTTTGGGGACCGTATGTGTGATCTGAGTGTTACAGGTCACTTTACAATGTGCAGACGTGCACAACAACAGCTACGATTTAAGGCAATTTGACCCTGACTTTGATATAGTGAAGATATATTTTTACGCTCCTAAAATCATAACCCAAAACATATTTAGAGCATCTAAACTACTCATCAGTTTATTAATGTATTTATTAGATGAACTGTGATTATTTTGGGAGCCTTAAGAATCCTCTAAAATCACTGCACAGATAATGAATTCATCATTAAATGAATAATCTGTAAACGATTAGTCTTCACAACAGAGAGTTGAGGCTATAAATAATTAAACCGTTTCTTGTTGATGCAGTTTATCTCTCGCCGTTTTATGCCTCTTCGCCTCGTTGTTTAATAAATTAATGAAAACATCGTCTTTGTGTTTCTCTGATATTTTCTCCTCCTCATTCTGTCACCGCTGCACAAAGAAGCAGCTTTGCTCCAAAGAAAAAGAAAACAAGGTTATTTTTGTCACACTGTCCTTTTTTTTCATTTTGGATCAAAAGCAGTTGGACGTCTCACTGGAAAGCAAACCAACAAATAAAAAAAACAAGACGAGATCTAAAATTAATGATTTCTAACTTCAAACGACTAAAAGGAGGCGAGGGATACAAGCGCATACAAGATTTAGTTTATCTCGTGCTTTTCTTAAACTTGGTTGGAGATGACTTCATTATGATTTAGATGTTTATTTCACCGGCTTGAATTCCTCCTGCTCTATTTTCCTGCTGAAGCCCCTTGAGGGTGTTAAAATACAACAGCAGTACTGCAGTATATTATAATAATAATTGCTATTCTAATATATCAGCCTCAAGCATCTTCTAGACGTTGTGCGTTCGATGCACCGCCAATGGGAGAATGTACAGCGTTCAGCATCTACAGCACCGGCTGATGCAGTAAAAACAATCTCACGTCAAATACAAAACGCATTGCTCGGGTCTTTGTGTTGCACCTAATGACCTCCCGCTGATCTATGATTCATAACTTTGCTGTATATTCAGATTTAAGCAAATTAGCATTAATTTTCTTTATTGTTTTTAGCAGCATGAGTCTGAGGACGTCCAGACGGAAATATCTCAACATCTTTTGGACGGATTGTCATGTAATTTTGTACACACATTCATGGTCCCCAGAGGATGGATGCCACTGATTTTAGTGATCCTCTGACTTTTCCTTTCCTTTAACATGTGGGGTCTTTGAGTAAAATATCTCAACCGCAGAATCACAATGAAGTTTGGCCATAATCAGGTCAAAGTATCTTAACTATTAAGATACGTTGGTTTGTGACCAAATACCTGCATTTTCTGTAGTTTTTGTGGAGGGAACCAGTGTGCTGCTGACTTCCTGTTGGTCCATATCCCTGGAGCACCTCATCACCCCTGATTAGCATCAGCATGTTAGCATGTAGCTCAGAGCACCACATGATTAAATGCAGCCTTATAGAGCCGCTAGCATGGCGGCAGACTCTTAGTCTTGTTTTTAATAATAAACGAGTTGTTCCCTTAGGCGTCATTCACTTTTTATTTACTGCTTCACATTAATTGCATTACTCACCGACTCTGGACTTCCCAGCATCCTCCTCTCCTTTCCTGTAACCTTTAATAAGCTATCACAAAATAAAACCGTGTTCAAGTTCAATGTGGTGTGAAAGGTTTTTATGTTTCCTTGGTGTTTCATGATTTTTACAAACATCTTCGAGAAGGAAAACCTGAGGTGATGCATGAGTTCAAAGAGGAAACGTTCGCTGATATCAACAAAGTGAAACCTGAAACCTGCAAACAAAGCCGCTCAGACTCTTTGTTAAACTCCTGTCCTCAGCTCACCTTGCTGTGACATTACAGCTACATGCTGTGACATTACAGCTACACGACTCGATAACAACAGCAGCTTCCCTTGAAACGTGATACCGCCCGGTGAACGCTGAAGATCACGGCCAACCTCACACACAAATAACAATGCACCTCTGTTTACTTTGGAGCGTCTCATTGTTAAAACAACTGTTTCCCACTCAGGCTTTCAAGGCCTTTATTTCAGCACCAGCTGCCTGCAATAATCCTCTAAAAGCAACAGAATCAATCCTCTTCAGATCCACTGTTAGAGGCCGTCTGCCCGCCGGTGTCCGGCCACTAATCACCTCAGTCGGCTTTATCCACCAAAATAGCATTTGTTAAGACCCTCGGAACACGTTGGGGGAATCGAAGGTTATATTCGGTTCACTTCTGTACGAATGTGAATGAGATCTGACGGACGGTATAAATAACCTGAAGCCCCATGTTAACTCTGTTAATACTCTGTTGATCTTTTTTTAAATTTGCAGAATGTGTAAGAACAGAAAACAGACTAAAACAAGCACAATGCACAAGCAGAGTTATAGTAAGATGGGATTTATGCTAAAGAATATGAAAAAATATGGAAAGTACGAGAAAGAAAATGAGAAATTTCTGTATTTTACAAAACAACATAGTTAATTGTGAAGATTTCCATATTATTCACTTTTCAAACAAGTCATTTGACTTGTTTCTAGTGCATCAATCTGTCTCATTGTTTGATTATCAATGAACAATAAAAACTTCAGAAAACAATTAATCTTCAAAATGTTGTCTTGCTTTATCTGCATTACATTTCAGATTATTTTTCATATATTGCACTGTAGCTGCTGTTGTATTCTATTTAATATATATTTCATATTCTTCTTTTTCTCTTCTATCTTATTTTACTCCCTTTATGTGACTGCATATGTTTTTTCTATATTGTCTTATTGTGTTTATTTTACATCTGGTCTTAATGCTGTTACTGTTGTATGTTGGGCACTTTTGTATGTATGTGCCACCCTTTGGTGTCACTCTATTTATAACCGGCTGCATCTTAATCAATGAGCCGTCCTCGTCCACGCTGAGCGGCAGGTTCGTGTGACTCTACATGTCCATTTAAAGGAAGGAGGCTTCACACCAGAGGACATGCTGAGGTATAAAAAGGAGCAGTGCAACTGCTTGTTGTTCTTTGCAACGCAATCAAGAAGGTGAGTCCTCCGTTCTTTGACAGCAGGATTGTTGTATTTTAGGGAAAAGTTGAGACTTTATGTGTTTATTTCTCCTGAGTAGAGTTCAATCTTCAGCGTTCCTGTATTAGAGCAGTAAGTGAGGTGAGTATGTTTAGATCAGCATCCACATGCATGAATGAACTGAAGAGAGGCTGACGGTGGAGTTTTTCTTTGATTCAAGAGGAGAAAATGAGCACAGATGGGGAAATGTCAATCTTCGGGCCGGCTGCCCAGTTCCTCCGCAAGTCTGAGAAGGAGAGGATCGAGGCCCAGGCTCGGCCGTTTGACGGCAAGACGGCGTGTTTCGTCAGCGATGACAAAGAGCTGTACGCGAAGGCCGAGGTCCAGAACAAGGAGGACGGGAAAGTCACCGTCAAGACCGAGGACGACAGAGTGGGTGGACTGAAGGGTTGTGCTCATGACCTGACCTTTTTATTACTGAACACAGACAGGGGATATGTTTATGATATTGTTATGTGAAAGGGTTTCATGCATCTTGAGTTTGTAAGAAAATCTGAAGAATTTAGAGACATTTGTGAGCTTTTTGCACTTTATTTTCTAAGAAATTAAATGTTTTTAAAGCTCATTAGTGAATATCAAGTTTCTGGTTTCGACATTTGTTCCAAGACTTTTCATGTTTTCCAGACTTTGACCGTCAGGGAGGACCAGGTGTTTCCCATGAACCCCCCCAAGTTTGATAAGATCGAGGACATGGTGATGATGACACACCTCCACGAGCCGGCAGTGCTGTTCAACCTGAAGGAGAGATACGCAGCGTGGATGATCTACGTGAGTCTCTCAGCAGATACGTCCAGATTCAAACAGGGAGAAGCTTTAACACTGGAACCTTAAGTTTGGTATTCTTTCAAATATGTGACGTGAGATTGTTCCACTTGTTTCCAATGCAGCGCCACAATGAAGTATTGTTTGAACGAGCTCAGTAAGAGAGTTTGATATCATCTTTTAACTGATTTAACTGAAAAAGGATTGTCACTTTCATTACATCTGAATGCTCCTTTGATTTATTCGTCATTGAGTACTATGCCGGTCACCCAAGTCAGTAAGATTCATCCTCTGGGGAACATGAATGTCTCTTCTCCTCCACGCAGACGTACTCTGGGCTGTTCTGCGTGACTGTGAATCCCTACAAGTGGCTGCCGGTCTACAACCCGGAGGTGGTTCAGGCCTACAGAGGGAAGAAGAGGATGGAGGTTCCCCCTCATATCTTCGCCCTCTCTGATAACGCCTACCAGTTCATGCTTACCGGTACGCCAGAGAGCTCAAATATCAACGCAGACGAATGATCTGATCAACTCTCTTCACCGTCTTTCTGCTTTTATGTCCTCAGATCGTGAAAATCAGTCGATACTCATCACGTAAGTTGAGCCGATATTTAGTTTATTTACTACGTCATCACACTCCCGTAGTATTTTCGCGGGGCGTCTAAAAAATACTTAAATTACTTGAAAGCCTGTTGCATTTTAAATATGCTTAAGGACGTCTTGTACGTCGGTATTTGACGCAGAGGGTGACAGAGCGTGACAGAGCGTCAGTATTTGATGCGAATGAAAAAGGTCGGAAGCATCATGAACTTTTGTTTGACACCTTATTTAATGTAATAATCCAAAATCCTATGTAAACATCCTATTCGCTTTTTGTTCAGGGAACCAGTTCGATGCTAACTTCCTAATTAATAAATAAAATACGTCATCCCTGCAGCACTTTATTGACACATAAAATAGTTACAAATATTGTTAAAAACTGTGTTTTTTTGTAAAGTGGAGAATCTGGTGCAGGAAAGACTGTCAACACCAAACGCGTCATTCAGTATTTTGCAACGATCGCAGTGTCAGCGGACAAGAAAAAGGAGACGAGCAGTAAAATGAAGGTGAGCTCGGGACGACTTTGGACAAGTTGTGGATGTACGTTATTGTTTTCCAGAGATGAGCGGGGGTCACATTTACAGTTTTGTTTTGTTAGGGGACTCTGGAGGATCAGATCATCCAGGCCAACCCTCTGCTGGAAGCTTTTGGGAACGCCAAGACCATGAGGAACGACAACTCCTCTCGCTTTGTGAGTCCCAGCCTGACGGACTTTCACTTTAGTCACGAAGAGTTTGTCCAACATAAGAGAGTAAAAGGTGCTACTGTTTTGTTCAACAGGGTAAATTCATCCGAATTCACTTTGGCACGACTGGCAAACTGGCTTCTGCAGATATCGAAACGTGTGAGTTTTTACACATTTTGTATTGAATATTAACAAATGATGACGCTGCAAAAACAGTTAATTGAGAATTTTCTTCCCTAAAGATCTGCTGGAGAAATCACGAGTGACATTTCAGCTGTCGGCTGAGAGGAGTTATCATATTTTCTATCAGCTTACTTGCAACAAGAAGCCTGAACTGATCGGTAATCTGATTATTAATCGTCTGGACTTCAGCGTTATTCTCGTTTTTATTCAAACAAAGAGATTTCAGCTGGATTTCCTTCCCTTTAGATCTGCTCCTCATCACCACCAACCCCTACGACTTTGCCTTCGTCAGTCAAGGAGAAATAAGCGTCAAAAGCATAAACGACGCCGACGAGTTAATGGCTACAGACGTGAGTCGACGCCGTTGAAGCGCTACAAAGCTCGTCCCGTGTTTTTCAGCTGCTTTATGATCTGAGTTTTTTTTATTTTCGACAACGCAGGAGGCCTTAGACATTCTGGGTTTCATCGCCGAAGAGAAAGTGTCCATCTACAAGCTGACCGGATCCGTGATGCATTATGGGAACATGAAGTTCAAGCAGAAGCAGCGGGAGGAGCAGGCAGAGCCCGATGGCACCGAGGGTGGGGAATCACACATCGAAATGAATACTGTCATGCAAGAGATGAAGCAGAACAATAATCTATTTTGATTTTGTTTTGCAGAAGCCGATAAAGCAGCGTATCTGATGGGCCTGAACTCTGCTGATCTGCTGAAAAGTCTCTGTTATCCCAGAGTGAAGGTTGGGAACGAGTACGTCACCAAAGGACAAAAGGTGCAGCAGGTAAAGAAGTTAGCGTAGCACTGGTTCCCTCCTCGAACAGTCAGCGAGATGTTTCCACTGGATAATCTCTGTGTCTAACAAATATTTGATACTTACACGTTATGTTCTCCAAGATAATCCCCACAAATAAATACTTTTATGACGTTTGAAGCGTGAATACAATCAACAGAAGTAGAAAGGCTATACAGGAAATATGACAATTATGTCACTTTCTATCCATCTATGGGATTACTCTCTATAAAATGTTCACTAATCATGTCCCTCTTCACCTAAACACCCTCAAAGTTAAGCAGTCAAAAATACAACAATGTCCAAAGAAACAGCTCAACCTTTAACTTCGTTCCAGGTGTACAACTCCATCGGTGCCCTCGCGAAATCCGTCTACGAGAAGATGTTTCTGTGGATGGTGATGAAAATCAACCAGCAGCTCGACACAAAACAACCCAGACAACATTTCATTGGAGTCCTCGACATCGCCGGCTTCGAAATCTTTGATGTGAGTGTTCAAAGTATGCTTAATGTATTTTCTTCTTCTCCACACACTGAATGACATATTCAAACATAGTTCTTTACAATTCTTGTTTTCAGTACAACAGCATGGAGCAGCTCTGCATCAACTTCACCAACGAGAAGCTGCAACAGTTTTTCAACCACCACATGTTTGTGTTGGAGCAAGAGGAGTACAAGAAAGAGGGGATTGACTGGGAGTTCATTGACTTCGGTATGGATCTAGCAGCCTGCATCGAGCTCATTGAAAAGGTACCGAACACTGTGGTTCTTTGAAACGTTATCCTAAATGGAATTTAAGGTGTTGCAACTGTGAAGTGGTGGAAGAAGTGTTCAAATCCTTTAGTACAAGTACTCAAAACCTTACTTTGGTAAAAGTATGTATCAGCAAAATGTACACTAAATTAAATTCTGGTAAAGAATTAAAAGTACTAATTTTGCAGTAAAATGTCAAGTGTTTTTTACGATTATTTCTGATAGCAGTATAAAGTAGAATATGTACCTCTGAGATCAAGTTGCATAAGATGATAATACTCACCTGAAGTACAAGTACCTTGGCTTTGCTCGAGGACAGTAAATGTGTCTTTGTTTCCTAGCCAATGGGGATCTTCTCCATCCTTGAAGAAGAGTGCATGTTCCCAAAATCATCAGACACCTCTTTCAAGAACAAGCTGTACGACCAACATCTCGGAAAGAACAGCTGCTTCTTGAAGCCCAAAACAGTGAAAGGGAAACCCGAGGCTCACTTCACGCTGATGCACTACGCCGGCACCGTGGACTACAACGTCTCCGGCTGGCTGGACAAGAACAAAGACCCTGTGAGCGACTCCGTGGTGCAGCTCTACCAGAAGTCATCGGTGAAAATATTGTCCATGTTATACGCAAGCTTCTCTGGATCAGATGGTAAATCCAGTTGAAGGTTTTCCTAAATATTCTATTATATACCTGCTGCTTTGATTCTCCACCATACTGTTTTGTAGCCGGTATTATGACTCCAAAGAACTGGTGAACCCATATATTGATTCGATTATTTCATATTGCTTTGACTTCTAGAGCAGCCATAATCACCATATTATCAATAATCTTTCCCCTAATTACTTCAGCATAATTGTGGAAATATACTCAAGAATAGCAATTCTTTTATGGTTGCAAACAGAGAAATATTGTACATGCAAAGTGAAAGTCATCTGACGACCAACGTTACTGTGTGTTAGTTTAAAATGTGTGATTATTAAAGCAGAAGCAGCAGCAGGAGCAACCAAGAAAGGAGCCAAGAAGAAGGGGGCATCTTTCCAAACTGTGTCAGCGCTGTTCAGGGTGAGACGCCCGAGCTGTTGTTTGGAAATATACGTTACACTGAAGTCAAAATGTGTCTGAAATCACGAAAATTAAAACACTTGTCTTCGCCATGCTAGCAGCTCAGTGAGCTTGTACTTAAAGCTACGTGCTAACTTCAACATGCTCACAAAAACAATGCTCACATGCTGATGTTTAACAGGAGTAATGTCTTAGTTAAGCATGATGGCATGTTTTTTGCAGCCAGAAGTTGTTTCTTGTGCAGACCGAAGTTTATTTTGAAAAGAAATTAACACGTGTTGCTGGCGTTCATAGGAAAACGCACGAAAAATGAGAAGTACATTTTTGTCAGATATCGTACAAACCTTTACATGATACATAAACCAAAAACAAAAGAAAAAATAATTCACTTGTAAACTTTCTTACAGGAGAATCTGGGGAAGCTCATGACGAATCTGAGAACCACTCATCCTCACTTTGTGCGCTGCTTGATACCAAATGAGACCAAGACACCAGGTAGTTTTGATAATCTCAATATGACACATACATACTATAAAACAACGGCTAAACTAAATTATTACCCTTTCCATAGGTGCTATGGACAACCAGCTGGTTATCCACCAACTGCGCTGCAACGGCGTGCTGGAGGGAATCCGCATCTGCAGGAAAGGATTTCCAAGCAGGATCCTCTACGGGGATTTTAAGCAGAGGTAAATGAAGCTTTGCATTTCAACATTTCATGTTTGGTGTCACACTCTGACCGATTATTCCTCCTACAGATACAGGATCCTGAACGCCAGCGCTGTTCCAGAGAGACAGTTTATCGATAACAAAAAAGCTGCAGAGAAGCTGCTGGGCTCCATCGACGTGGATCACACGCAGTACAAGTTCGGACACACAAAGGTTTGTTTAAACGGTAGAGATATTAAATATTGAACGAGCGGCACAGGTTAATATTGACCTTTAATTTCAGGTGTTCTTTAAAGCTGGTCTGCTGGGCGCTCTGGAGGAAATGAGGGATGAGCGGTTGGCCCAGGTGGTGACGTCCACTCAGGCTCTGTGTCGCGGTTTCATCGTCCGACTGGAGTACCAGAAGATGATGGCCAGGAAGTAAAGATATTAAAAGCTCCAACTTCACATATTGGTTTAGAAATAATAAGTCAAATGAGAAAATAAGTCATCGAAGAGGCTTCATTAGTTCTACTGATGACATTATATTATTGTTTTGTGCAGTTCAGGGCCATGAATTCTAAGATTTGAGTTTGAGAATGACATGATGTTTTGTTTTGTTTATAAATAGCACCACCGAGGCTAAAACCTGCACTAAACTAACCCAACTTTTACTTTGACAGGGAGGCAATCTACAGCATCCAGTACAACTTCCGATCCTTCATGAATGTGAAACATTGGCCGTGGATGAAGCTGTATTTCAAGCTCAAACCTCTCCTGAAGAGCGCTGAAGCCGAGAAGGAGATGGTCCAGATAAAGGTGGATTTCACAAAACTCAAAGAAGATTTATTCAAATCTGAACACCGGCGGAGGGAACTGGAGGAGAAAATGGTCTCCATCGTTCAGGAGAAGAATGACCTCCTCCTACAAGTCCAGTCGGTAAGTTAGACCACATTGTTGGCATGATTATTATTATTGAGAGTGTTTAGCTCTTAATATTGGTGGCTGATATTAGGAGGCAGATAACCTCCTGGATGCAGAGGAGAGGTGCGAAGGCCTCATCAAAAGCAAGATCCAGCTGGAGGCCAAGCTGAAGGAGGTGACGGAGAGACTGGAGGACGAGGAGGAGGTGAACGCTGAGCTGACGGCCAAGAAGAGGAAGCTGGAGGACGAGTGCTCCGAGCTGAAGAGGGACATCGACGACTTGGAGCTCATTTTAGCCAAAGTGGAGAAGGAGAAACACGCCGTAGAAAATAAGGTAACATTCGTGTGCATTTTTGCAACATCGTCATGTTTAAAGAGGAATTTGCCACGTCAGCGTGTCGATAATGTCTTTAGGTGAAAAACCTGATGGAGGAAATAATGAGCCAAGATGAAAACATCACCAAGCTGTCGAAAGAGAAGAGGGAGCTGCAGGAGGCTCACCAGCAAACGCTGGATGACCTGCAGTCAGAGGAGGACAAAATCAACACTCTGACCAAAGCTAAAACCAAACTAGAGCAGCAGGTAGACGAGGTGAGTCACTGCTCGTCAGCGGTGGAGGAAGTATGCAGATCTTTTACTTTCAGGCTTAGAATGAGCCCGCGATATCGGGAGCAGGTCCTCGTCACAGAGTCCGCCGTGTTTCTACAGTAGCTCAGAAGGGACAAACTAAACACTGGCTCTAGAGAGCCTTTTCAGTTTTTAGTTCCCTGAAGGCCACCGTAGTTCTGTGACACGCTTGTGAAACTGCAGTAACGTAAGCTGCAGAGTGTAAAGCCGTCTGTTGCTCCTGAAGTAGAGTTATTATAGTGAGGATGTCCTCAGAGCGAGCAGAGGGATGTTCGGTTGGTTGCAATCTGCAACCACAACACTAGGTGGCGCCAAATCGTACACACTGCACCTTTAAGTGAAAGTACAAATACTACGTTGTGAAAAGTCCTGCATTGAAAAAAAAAGTTTGTAAGTATTACGTGCATTGAAAATGTAAAGTATTAAAACGGTGACCGCTCAACTATTATATATCCTCTTCTTATGTTTTGTATGCAACATTTTAATAAGTAAAGAAGAAGAAAGTAGAAGCAGAAAGTGGCATGAAAACAAAATATTTCAGTAAAGTACAAGAACTTCTAATTCTTACTTGAGTAAATGTATTTAGCTTCATTCCATCTCTGCTGTATACATCCAGGTGAGGCTGTAGTATATCGTAGCTTGTTAAGATGTAATGACAGTCTGTCTGTGTGGTTTTCAGCTGGAGGGTTCACTGGAACAAGAGAAGAAGGTCCGTATGGATCTGGAGCGAGCGAAGAGGAAGCTGGAGGGGGATCTGAAAGTGGCTCACGAGTCCATCATGGATCTGGAGAACGAGAAGCAGCAGCTGGACGAAAAGCTGAAAAAGTAAATCTGTTGCCCACAAACGTTAAACGAATACGTTAGTACCTATCCATCCGCACGGTGGTCTGAAGTGACATTACTGTGGTTTCACCGTCTCTCACTTTGCTAGCTGATGCATTTTCAAAATCGAAATTTGCATTTTCAAAATTCACTTGACTTCACAGGAAAGACTTTGAGTTTTCTCAGCTGCAGACGAAGATGGAAGATGAACAAGCTCTTGGTGCTCAGCTGCAGAAGAAAATCAAAGAGCTGCAGGTGAAGAATTCAATCACCGGCTTTGGTTTAAGGTGATAACACAAAGCTAAACTAACTTCAGTGGGTGAATTCTTCCGCTGCAGGCCCGAATTGAGGAGCTGGAGGAGGAGATCGAGGCCGAGCGCTCGGCTCGAGCTAAAGTGGAGAAGCAGCGGTGCGACCTGTCCAGAGAGCTGGAGGAGATCAGCGAGCGGCTGGAGGAGGCCGGAGGAGCCACCGCCGCTCAGGCCGAGATGAACAAGAAGCGCGAGGCCGAGTTCCTCAAGCTGCGCAGAGAGCTGGAGGAGAGTTCGCTGCAGCACGACGCCACGTCCGCCGCTCTGCGCAAGAAGCATGCGGACAGCGCGGCCGAACTCGGGGAGCAGCTGGACAACGTGCAGAGGGTCCGGCAGAAACTGGAGAAGGAGAAGAGCGAGATGAGGCTGGAGATGGACGACGTAGCTAGCAACATGGAGACCACGGCCAAAGCAAAGGTCGGTTCTCAAGTCCTCATGAATTTCTTGATGTTCATTTCCATGTAAAGACGTAACAAGAGCATGTCTTCTTTTTAAAAATGTCAAGATTAATTTAGAGAAAATGTGCCGTTCGCTGGAAGATCAACTGAATGAGGTGAAAACCAAAGAGGAGGAGCATCAGAGACTCATAAATGACCTGTCGACTCACAGAGCTCGGCTGCAGACTGAAAACGGTGAGGAAGGTTTGATCGTATCTGAGCAGTAAACACTCAGAGACGAGGCGGCGCTAATGGTTTTTATCACATGTCATGCAGGTGAAATGTCTCGCCAGCTTGAAGAAAAAGAATCGCTAATGTTGCAGCTAACTCGGGGAAAGCAAGCTTTCATTCAGCAGATCGAGGAGCTGAAACGACTTCACGAGGAGGAGGTTAAGGTGAGAGACGAGCACGATTAAAAGTTTTTGATAAAAGTTTGAAGACCTAGCCTTGTGTTGATGTTCATTTTTCTTTGCAGGCGAAGAACGCCCTGGCTCACGGTCTGCAGTCGTCTCGTCACGACTGCGAGCTGCTGAGGGAGCAGTACGAGGAGGAGCAGGAGGCCAAAGCTGAGCTGCACCGCTGTTTGTCCAAAGCCAACAGCGAGGTGGCTCAGTGGAGGACCAAATACGAGACGGACGCCATCCAACGCACCGAAGAGCTCGAGGAGGCAAAGTAAGAAAAACCTCCACGCCAGCTGACAATGTATTCTAACGATCGTCATCTTGTGATGGGTCTTCTCCTCAGGCGGCAACCTTTGTTCCTGCCGAGTGAAGCCGATGAGGAAGTGTCTTAAAACCTGCATTCTCTCTAGTGTCCACCAGGGGGCGACTCCTCTGGTTGTATAGAAGTCTATGAGAAAATGACTCTACTTCTCTCTTGATTTATTACCTCAGTAAACATTGTAAACATGAGTTTATGGTCTCAATCTCTAGTTTCAAGTCTTCTTCAATACAGCATGATGTTCATTTAGTACATTATGGTCCATTTAGAGTCACACAGACCATAAAGCAGGGTATGCTTTAGGGCGGGGCTACACAGTGATTGACAGGTCTGACGGCGAAATCACCAAACTCAAGGTTTCATAACGTCAGTCCACAAACCAATGAGTGACGTCACGATGACTACGTCCACTTCTTATATACAGTCTGTGGTTCTCCTGCAGGAAGAAACTGGCGCTGCGTCTGCAGGACGCAGAAGAAGCCGTGGAGGCCGTCAACTCCAAGTGTTCCTCTCTGGAGAAGACGAAGCAGCGGCTGCAAGGAGAGGTGGAGGACCTGATGATGGATGTGGAGAGGTTGAATGCTGCTGCCGCGGTCCTGGACAAGAAGCAGAGAAATTTTGATAAGGTTCCAAATACTTTAATTGAGTCTGTTTCAGCCTTATTGTAGTATTAGTAAATGTTTTTATTGTTGTTTCCTCTATTGCCTGATTTTATATTGCTCTGTTTGTGTTGCCGTCTTGGCTCGGCATCACTTTGAAAGATAGCAGGACAACCTGGAGGCCACAAATCAAATTCATGATAATGTTCAGATGTTGACGATGGATCAAACTGTCTTATCTGTGCAACAGTAAATTCACAACCACACAACTGCTTTCAGCTGTCAAACCTTAAAGATAGTGATCGTAGTTCATGTCTTCCTGCAGGTTGTTTCTGAGTGGAAGCAGAAATATGAGGAGGGTCAGGCGGAGCTGGAGTCGGCTGTGAAAGAGGTGCGTTGTTTGGGCACCGAGAACTTCAAGATGAAGAATGCCTTCGAAGAATGTCTAGAACAACTGGAGACCCTCAAACGGGAAAACAAAAACCTGCAACGTATGTCGGCGCGCTCCTAAAGCTGTGCAGATCTGATGCTTTTAAAGCAGAGAAATGAATCTGTGGTGTTTTATCTTTTCCAGAGGAAATAATGGATCTCACTGAGCAGCTGGCCGAGACGGGCAAAACCATCCATGAGCTGGAGAAATCAAAGAAACAGGCTGAACAGGAGAAGCTGGAGGCCCAGACGGCTCTGGAGGAGGCCGAGGTAAGTAGAGGAAAACATCTTAATCAAGTACGAAACCTAACCAAGTATTTCATGATCTTCTAATGAGCAGAAATGTACATGTGTTGCTGGACTTTCGTAGGCAAACACAAAAAACGAAGAGTAACTCTTTATAAGACATCATATGAAACGTTGAATGAGGAAACGTTGAAATGGTGGGCAACCTTAGGTCTAGAGTCTAGACCCTGGTCTAGGGTCAGCACTATTGGAACATCAGCTGAACTAAACACAGTCTAAACTTCTTCAGTCTAACCACTGAGTAGACTCCAGAGCAGGTGTTCCAAACGTTTGAACGGTTGTGTATATTTACACAAACTCCACCATCTCTCTGGTCATAATCACCGCGTGTCACATCTGGAATCAGGCCTCCCTGGAGCACAACGAATCCAAGATCCTGCGAGTCCAGCTGGAGCTGAACCAGGTGAAGTCCGAGGTGGACAAGAAGACAGCGGAGAAGGACGAGGAGATCGAGCAGCTGAAGAGAAACAGCCAACGCGTAATCGACACCATGCAGAACAACTTCGACGCCGAGGTCCGGAGCAGGAATGACGCGCTGAGGGTGAAGAAGAAGATGGAGGGCGACCTGAACGAGATGGAGATCCAGCTGAGCCACGCCAACCGGCAGGCGGCCGAGTCCCAGAAACAGCTGAGGAACATCCAAGTCCAGCTGAAGGTGAGATTCACGTTCACAGTTTATCTTTCTTTTGCACGAACGGTGGAAAAAGACTTTGCTTTTATTCTGCCATGCAGGAAGTTCAGATTCGACTGGACGACGTTCTGAGAAACAGCGAGGACACGAAGGAGCAGGTCGCCATGTCGGAGCGGAGGAGCAACCTCATGCAGGCCGAGATGGAGGAGATCCGAGCGGCTCTGGAGCAAACGGAGAGGAGCCGCAAGCTGGTGGAGCAGGAGCTGCTGGACGCCAGCGAGAGGGTGCAGCTGCTCCACTCACAGGTCGGTCATCACCACAGTCGAGGTTCAAAAGTTACATCTGAACACATCTTGGTAATGTTGTAATTTACCTTCGCCATACCTAAATAAATAATGATTCTCCAAGTGCTTAATCTGTTTTAGGTTTAAATGTATTCAGAACTTGATTTTGACAGATAATACAATATATTCAGCTACGTTTCCAGAACAGATGCAATTTTTTCATTTAAATAAATCAGAAAAAGACCAATCACAGCCCAGTGAGTGTTGCGTTCAGACAGGAACAACGAAGAGGAGACTGATAAATCATCTGTCTCAAACTAACTCGTGGCCTTTTCTTCGAGGTATTTTACGATGTATTTGGCATCGATGTGCTGCTATTATATGAAACATAACTTCCTGTAAAAACTTTTCTTACAGAACACCACTCTGCTCAACAGTCGGAAGAAGCTGGAGGCTGATCTGTCTCACATTCAGGCGGAGATGGACGACAGCGTTCAAGCCTCCAGGAACGCCGAGGAGCGAGCCAAGAAGGCCATCACTGACGTAAGTGTCTGGATCTAACGTTAAATTCTCAACCTGAACTAAAAAGCAATCTAATCACTACTTTAACTACATTGTCCAGGCCGCCATGATGGCCGAGGAGCTGAAGAAGGAGCAGGACACCAGCGCTCACCTGGAGAGGATGAAGAAGAACCTGGAGGTGACGGTGAAGGACCTGCAGCAGCGTCTGGACGAGGCCGAGAACCTGGCCATGAAGGGTGGGAAGAAACAACTCCAAAAACTGGAAGCAAGGGTGAAATATTGTGCATTAAATCACCAATAAATCCTGCTTGAGTGATCGATTTGTTCAAATCGTTTTGGTTCTGTAACAAACCTGCTACTTTATTCAAACATTTATTTCAGGAAAAAGAGTTTTTGAAAGCGTTTAATCAGGCAAAAAGTTATTGACGTGTCCTGCGAGGATGATCAGAGCTCGTTTTATCTTTTACAATCAATTAAATTCATTTGAACTGCTCTTTTGCAGGTGCGAGAGCTGGAGAACGAGCTGGAGACGGAGCAAAGACACGGATCGGACACCGTGAAAGGAGTTCGCAAACTTGAGCGCCGGATTAAAGAGCTCACCTATCAGGTAACCTCTAAACACCACAGCGTGCTCCTCTTTCGTGCTCACAGGAGGGGATGCCCCCCCCCATGAAATTTAGTTCTAAATTAGTAAAAAAACGGAGTTACCCGTTCTGCTATCTGTACTTTAACAAGTTCCGGAGTGAGATGTAACTTCTTGTATTGCTGCTGAAGAAAGACTATTTGTTTATATACAAGAATAATAAAGAAATGTTGATTATTTTCTTAATTAATTATCATTTTCTCTCACAAGATAATAAAAAAGAACCGATAATCAGTATCGATAAGAGTACTAGTATCGATAAAACCCTAACGATACCCATCCCTACTCGCAGCTGTAAATAATCTGTCTCCTGTTGTTGAACTTCAGTGTGACGAGGACAAGAAGAACGCGACGAGGCTGCAGGATCTGGTGGACAAATTCCAGCTGAAGGTCAAAGCGTACAAGAGGCAGGCGGAAGAAGCCGTGAGTGATTATTTATTTTATCTTATTGAGATGTTTCACGTCACATTTGGAGCTTTTTCGTGAATCAGCTGTTTGGTGCCGGACAGGAGGAGCAGGCCAACGCTCACCTGACCAAGCTGAGGAAGGTGCAGCACGAGCTGGAGGAGGCCGAAGAGCGAGCGGACATCGCCGAGTCCCAGATCAACAAGATGAGAGTCAAGAGCCGCGACTTGGGGAAGGTGAGTCGGTTCGGCTTCTGGTTACAAACTGAATCTCTTCACCACTGATGACGTCTTTGTCTTTGTCTCATTCAGCAGGCGAAAGACAGCGGCGAGTAAACCTTAAGAGGACGCAGAGACGCCTCTGGAGACGATGAGATAGCGTTCAACATACTCCTATGTGTTTATTTCTTCGTTTAAAGCCATTATGTGTGTGTTTGTATGACAGCGCTGCGTCTGTTTAACCATTTCTATGACCTCAGTTATCGTTTGTAGACAAATAAAAGTGAGTCATCAAGTTTCCATCCAAATGAAGTCCAAATTTTGGCAGAATTTCCGGAAAATCAGCAAAATAAACTGCAAATGAAGTTCCATCCACTGCTGCTGAGTGAATATTTAATCGTCCACTCAGCTGCTCTCAAAGTGTTGCAGAAGAAGAAGACGACGCAGCAAGATGATGGAATTTAAAAAAACTCAAATTATGGAAAACAACAAAGACGATGAAGCGCTGGAATGTAACTAAGTACATCTACTCAAGTAATGTACTTTACTTGAGTATTTACATGCTGCTTTATACGACTACTCCACTAGATCTCAGAGGGAAATGTACTTTTTACTCAACTACATTTATTTGACAACATTAGTTACTTTACAGATTTTAAACACAAAATATAATTATTTTAAATAAAACTACCACCTGCAACATTAAAGTGATGAACACATTAATGCATCAATAATTAAAATCCAGTAATATAAATATTAAATTCTGTGTAATGTGTACTTTTACTTGTGGTACTTTTGAGTATATTTTGACTTTTGTATTTAAAGCTACCATGAGGAACTTTAACGTTGTGTTGATTGTGGCGCCCCCTGTGGACAGAAGTGGTGTTTCTGAGCACGAATGTGAGGAAGATCATCTTCAGATAACAGATCTGATGATTTCAGCTCTTCAGTTGAAACTTGAGTTGACGTTTATGTTACTCTTTGTATTTTATAGATACACAAACTTTCACCTCAGACGAGCATTAAACACATTTCAAAAATTGGTGATATTTTTAAATTTGTTGTCTTTTCCAATCATTTTTTTAATGCACAAATTGTAAACGAGCAGACAACAAGTGAATGGAAACACACTAAAGTGTCTTTTTTAAGTTGACCACTGGAGGGAGACAAAGCAGAACATTTTCTAAATCTACACATCGTGGCTTTAAATACGAAGCGATGCAGAACAATGATGAGCTCCAGGAACTGTTTGCATTGTGGTCGTGGACGTATGTTGCCTAAATTTCAATAAAGTATAAAAAAAATCCCTTTCTTTGATTTCTTGTATTAATCCAGATAGAGGCGTATGTTATTATGATTACTATTATTATCATGATTTTATGTATTCATTGCTGTATATAGAAGGGAAGTACAGATATTCACCTGTTCAGTGAGTGAAAACAGCACAAATGACTTTACTTTTACAAACATTTATTACTTTTCTAAAACAATGAACAAGAAACTAAACGACGACAGTGAAAGAAACATAAAAAAATTGACTTGGATTTGTAAAATGAGACGTTTGTGAATCCAACCAGACAGGAAATGAGTGAACAAAGATTCATTTAACCAGAATAATTAAAGGATGTAATGGATTAACATGCTTAATCATTTGATTAAACATTCTAATGCAACATGTTTTATAATTGTATTATGTTTTTCATTGTGATTTATTATTTCATATTTCCGAACAAAGTTTTTGAATCAAGTTACAGCAACCCGCTGTGTTTAAATGAACCTGCAGCCACTAAATCACAATAAGTAACTAATATACTACAGAATGAACATGTACAGAATTACATCTCTTGTAAAACAAGTCGACACTCATTAAAAATCACATTATCATTTAATTTTACGGAGGATTTAATGTAATTTAATTATTTGGGGACAAATATTGCAGCAACAGCTGATGTCATCATTACTGGATTTATATGAATTAAATATATACGAATGAAAAAGGTTTACTTATTTGAAAGAGGAGTGCAAATTTATTTTCTTAAGATTTATTGACATGATTAAACACGCTGTGATATAAATATGATGAACTATAAATTACTTTTTAAATAATTGGTTCTAAACATTTCTGTCGTGCACATTTGTCTCCGCTGGAGAGTTAAAGTCCAACATTCATCTTCTCGCCCTGTCCTTCTTGTGCCTGCAAACGATGCAAAAACAGTTTATATTAATTCATGATTAAATAAAGAAGTTTAATTTCTAACATCAGATTTAATTGTAGAAGCCAAAAATGTAGATTTATGGGAGAAAAACCCCGATGACTAGCTTTATATCTTCTCTCCTACCACTGAGTTCTAATCACACAGTCATTAATAACAGCTACATATCAGTGTATTTACTGTGCATATGAAATAAAAGACAATCGGTACCTTCGTCCCTATTTCGCGGCTCTTTGCTCGCATCTTATTGGCCAGAGATTCGGCCACGTCGGCTCTCTCTTCGGCCTCCTCCAGCTCGTGCTGAGCCTTCCTGAATCTGGCGATTTTCATGTTCGACTGCTCCTCCTGGAGAGTTTAACGTATCAGTCAGTGAGGGGGGGTATTTAGATCCTTTACTTAAGTAAAAGTACTAATACCACACTGTAATAATACTCTAACGCAAGTGCACTTAAAGTCTCTAAAGTAAAAGTACTCATTGTGCAGTAAAATGTTCCCAGTCTGTGTTTTACTGGATTACTATTACTGCTGTATTAATGTGTATGTTGCATGTTTTTAACTATTTTAATCTCCATCAATGCATCACATTCAATAAGATCATCACGTTTGTAGCGTCTCTGTCCTGTCAGAACCTCGTGTCTCTAAAGAGTTTTCCAGCTGATCCAAGAGGTCTTTTAAAGAGTTTATTTAGTTTATGTTTAAGAAGTAGGAGGATTCTCTCAACACATGAAGGAAACACTTCATCCTTCAGTTCATCACAAACATTCAGCATCAACACATCTGGAGGTACGAGGTTTTCACTGGACAGGAAGTGGCTAAAGCTGTCAGACAAATGTAGTAAAAAGCACAATATTTACCTTTAAGGTGTGGTGGTAGAAGTATAAAGTAGCGTAAAATGTAAATACTCAAGTAAAGTAAAGTGCCTTGAATCTTGAATACTATGTCTGCAGATGGAGAGTGACTCACAGCGTCTTCTGCGTGTTGTTTGTAGGCCGTCATCTTGTTCTGGAGCTTGTCGACCAAATCCTGCAGCCGGATGTTGTTTTTCTTGTCTTCCTCCGACTGAAACGAGTCGAGACAAACTTCTGGATTCTGTCTTTCATTATTTGATATTTTTGAACAACAATATGTCGCTGAAATGCTCGTTCGGGTTCGGTACATTACCAACAAAGTCAGATCTGTTGCATCTCTACCTGATAGCTCAGCTCCTTGACTCTCCTCTCGTATTTCCGGACTCCTTTGATGGCCTCCGTCGAGCGTCTCTGCTCCGCTTCGAGCTCGCATTCCAGCTCTCGGACCTGATGGACACAATTCAGGATCCTTTCTATGATCTTAAGCATTTTAATGTCCCAGTGGGCCTCCAGGGCTTTAGTTGGACTGCTGATGTCAGAAAAATTACTTAAATAATATACAGAAATAGACAGTATTCTAAAAAATAGATGCAACACAAAAGGAAAGTTCTTTGTAGCAGCTTTAATGAGCTCTGATGGAGGGAGCCTGATCATTACTGTCTATCACGTCTATTTTAGTGCAGATGATAAATACACAAACATTTTACATTATTATTGTTATTATGATTATGTAACAGTAAACATACCCGAGCCTCCAGCTTCTGAAGCTGTTTCTTCCCGCCCTTCATGGCCACGTTCTCGGCCTCGTCCAGTCGGTGCTGCAGGTCCTTCACCGTCACCTCCAGGTTCTTCTTCATCCTCTCCAGGTGAGCGCTGGTGTCCTGCTCCTTCCTCAGCTCCTCGGCCATCATGGCGGCCTGGAGGTTTCACAAAAAGATTCATAAAATCTCATCATGTTATAAGCAGAATACGTGAAACACTTACGTCAGTGATGGCTTTCTTGGCCTTCTCCTCGGCGTTTCTGGCCTCTTGAACGGCTTCCTCGATCTCAGAGTAAAGACGAGTGACGTCGGCCTCCAGCTTCTTTCTGCTGTTTAGAAGACTGGTGTTCTGCCAAAAAGATAAAGCAGGTGTGACTTCTGCAGATCACAAATAAAAAGCGTTTGTTCGATAAGTTTCGATAGTTCTTGAACAGCCCACCTGAGAGTGTAGAAGTCCCGAGCGCTCGCTGGCATCGATCAGTTCCTGCTCAGATATTTTGCGGCTCCGCTCCGTTTGATCCACGACGACTCGGAGCTCCTCGATCTCGGCCTGCATCAACGCCGTCCGTCGCTCCATCGTGCCGACCTGCTCCTTCATGTCGTCCTGCCCTCTGACCGATTCGTCCAGGTGGATTTGAGCGTCCTAAAAAAGTAAAGTAGGTACATTTATTCAAGTACAATGTGGAGGCACTGCTGCTTTAAAGTAGTATTTACTCCACGACAGTTCAGAGGAAAATAACGTTTTTTAACGCAACAATATTTCACAAATGTGAATATTTTCCTTTTAATAATGTTAATGTGTTAGTAATGATAACATACATGGTGAAGGTGTCACTTTGGGTAAATGTGACGCCATTTCTCGTTAATTTTCACTCCTAAATCTTACCTAAAATGTTTCCAAGATTACATTTGAACACACCATGTCATAATTTACGTTTTATAATAATCTTATAATCTTACTTGATGCTGCCCCTGGATGTTCCTCAGCAGCTTCTGGGACTCGGCCGCCTGCCGGTTGGCGTGGCTCAGCTGGATCTCCATCTCGTTCAGGTCGTCGTCCATCTTCTTCTTCATCCTCAGCGCGTCGTTCCTGCTCCTCACCTCTGCGTCCAGGGTGGCCTGCATGGACTCCGTCACCCTCTGGCTGTTCCTCTTCAGCTGGTCGATCTCCTCGTCCTTCTCCGACACTTTTCTTTCCACCTCGGCCTTCACGTGGTTCAGCTCCATCTGAGAGCGCAGGATCTTGGACTCCTCTTGTTCCAGGGCGGCCTTTTTAAGAAACAAACACCGGTTGTTACTGACATCACTGCCAAAGACATACAGTATGTGAGGGCTACGCTTGTTATCACTCGTACCTCGGATTCTTCCAGCGATGTTTGCATGTCGTATTTCTCCGTCGCCACCTGCTTCTTGAACTTCTCCAGCTCATGAATCGTCTTCCCGCCTTCACCGAGTTGTTCCGACAGGTCGGAGATCTCCTCTGCGTTTTAAAAAAACAATCACTGATTTTAATTAAATGCTTCTCTCAAACACGACGTTTCATCTCGTTAAGATTCCACTTACGCTGCAGGTTTTTATTTTCCCTCTTCATCGTCTCCAGGTGCTCCAGCGCTTCCTCGTAGGAGTTCTTCAGTTTGAAGAGCTCAGTGCTCAGAGATCGAGACTCTTTCTGAGCGCTTTCAAGCTCCGCCTGAGTCTCCTCGTACTTCTGCTTCCACTCGGCTAGAATCTGAATTACAGGGGAAGCGTGAGCTCCTCGTGATTGCTGATGTGATATAAAGAGATGTGGTGAGTAGGAACAATACAATACCCTGTCAAAGTTCCTCTGCTTCTTGTCGAGGGTGGCGGCTACGCTGTTGGACCGCTCCACGTCCAACATGAGGTCCTCCGACTCGCTCTGAAGTCTCTGTTTGGTTTTCTCCAGCGAGGCGCACTTTGAGTTCACCGCCTCGATTTGTTCTTCGGCCTCTTGGAGGCGCTGAGCGAGCTTTTTCCTGTCAAACATTAAACCGCTGTTGTTAAAATGTTACCGAGGCGGCTCTTGGGTCTTTGTCCATTTATTCTGCCTTTGGTTAAGTCGTTTATTAATTAATTGTTTGTTAATTGATTTAATATCAGTGAGTGATCACTTTGCCTCCTCCAGTTCTTCGGTGCGTTGGATGGCGTCCGTCTCGTATTTGTTCCTCCACAGAGCGACCTCCATGTTGGCTTTGGACAAACTGCGCTGCAGCTCTGCTTTGGCCTCCTGCTCCTCCTCGTACTGCTCCCGGAGGAGATCACAGTCGTGATGGGCCGAGTGTAAGCTGTGAGCCAGGGCGTTTTTAGCCTGTTGGGGGGGAAGACAACCGATCGGGAGCTTCGTGAGGAGGAAAAAAGCCAATAAAAAGCAGAACGATGTTTACAAAAGATCTTCCTTTACCTTCGTTTCCTCCTCGGTGAGTCGCTTTAACTCGTCGACCTGCATCGTGAATCCCTGTTTCCCTCTCGTCAGCTGGGAGATGAGACTCTCTCTCTCTTCAATCAGTCGGGAATATTCAGCTACGACGAGCCAACAAATACAAACAGTGGTGGAATGTAACAGAGTACAGTTACTCAAATGTGAAGTACTTGTACTTGAGCATTTCAATTTCATACATCTTTAAACTTTATCTCAGAGGCTCTTTCTATTCCACTACATTTATCTGATAACGTTAGTTTATACAACTTTTTAAGTAAAATGTTTTACACAAAATATATCTGAAGAGTTTTTAAAATATGACATTTTTAATCCAAATTACTTTTACATTCTTCAATGCAGGACTTCTACTTGTAACAGAGTATTTTTTTTAAAGTGAGGTATTTGTACTTTTACTTGAGTAAAACAACCAACAAACTAAACTCTGTCACTCAATGAACTCCAACAAGAAGAGGAACATAGTTACCGTTCTCAGTTTGAAGACGAGCCCTCTGATTGGTGAGATCAGAGATCTGCCGCGTGTCCTCGCCACTCTTGGTCTTCAGCTCCATCAGCTGGTCTTCAAGTGAGCGACACGACTTCTCCAGGTTCACCTAAAGATGTGTGAAGGTAAGTCAGTTCTGGACTCCCTCATGTCTGCGTCAACAGCAAATCATTTTTCAAGCAATTTCCCTGCTAATCGGATTCAAATCATGAGAGTTTTTCGAGAGTTGTGGCGCTCTTCTGTGATCTTGATTGTTTGGTTTCAAGTTGTCATAAAACTGAGCTTTCTCAGTTCTTTCTCTTGTCTTGATGTTACGATAAAATCAAACATGTTATCGTAAGTATCGTAAGTTTTTAGCCTTGGCTCGTGAAAACAGTGATGTTCATGATGTTCATTTAGTAAATTATGGTCTATTTAGAGTCAAAAAGACCAAAAGTCTGTCTACTTTTCTGAGCTACGTCTTTTTAAGTTTCTCTTCTTGTAAAGGAATCTAGTCTTGCAAATAGTGACCCTGCAAGATCCCCAGTCTTTGACTGAAGACTTTGTGACTTTAGATGTGAAAGGATGTTTTCAAAGTCTTTTCAAAGTCTTGTATTTCATGGTAGTCATTAAGCTAATGGTATATTCCGGATAAATAAAAAAATCTCACCTTGGTTTTCGCAATTGTTTCCATATTACGGGACAAATCGCCGATCTCCATCTTCATCTCGTTCTTCTCCTTCTCCAGTTTCTGTTTGATTCTCTGGAGGTTGTCGATCCGCTCTCCCAGCTCGGCCCTGCTGTCCGCCTGCTTCTTGCGCAGCGCGGCGGTCGTGGCCTCGTGGTGCAGCGCGGACTCCTCCAGGTCGCGCCGCAGCTTGTGGAACTCGGCCTCGCGCTTGTTGTTCATCTCGATCTGGACCGAGGTGGCTCCTCCGGCCTCCTCCAGCCGCTCGCTGATCTCCTCCAGCTCCCTGAAGAGGTCGGACCTCTGCTTCTCGATCTTCGCCCGGACGGCTCGCTCGGCCTCAACCTCTTCCTCCAGCTCTTCAATACGAGCCTTAAAACAAAAATAGCACATACCATGAGGGTTGTTATCAGTGTGTTTAATGCACAACTTCAATGTGAGTTGTATTACATGGAGCTCCTTCATCTTCTTCTGAAGCTGGTTATTAATCGTTTGCTCGTCTGCAATTTTGCTGAGCAGCTCGTTGTTTTCAAATTCTTTCCTGCGAGATCAAGAAGACACGAGATGTCAGTTCAAACCCAAGATGTATTATCCTCCCACAAGCTGTACGCGATCAGTGCGTCGGGAATCACTTCTTAATCTTCTCCTCAGACTGTTGCTTGTCATTTTCTAGGTCCATCAGGGATTCCTGAGCGAGTTTCAGATCCCCCTCGAGCTTCCTCTTGGCTCTCTCCAGGTCCATGCGGATCTTCTTTTCTTGCTCCAGCGAACTCTCGAGCTTGAAAGCAAATTGGACAGAATTTTAATTAGGATGTCGAGTGACACCAGAGTTTGAATGTATTATTGTTTTTGCAGCCACTCACGTCATCAACTTGTTGTTCCAGCTTAGCCTTGGCTTTGGTCAGAGTGTTGACTTTGTCTTCCTCGACCTGAAGATCACCCAGAGCCTGTTGATGAGCTTCCTGGAGGGCTCTCTTCTCTTTGGTCAGTTTGCCAATGTTTTCCTCCTGACCGGCCAGCTCCTCCATCAGGTTCTTAACCTGAAGAAGGTAGTGTGCATAAACACGTTCATTATGGAGAGAAATAACATGAAGTACAGCTAGAAAGCACTCAGAGATGCCAATATCTGATCAGCAAAAGTGGTATCGGTACAAGAGGGTTGATTGTAAAAAGAAAAAAAGATTCCTGACCACCAATATGTTTTAATTTTCACTTTTCTATCAGTGTTTGAACTTTCCCTTAGTCTGTGTTGCTTTGTCTGTCAAAGCACTTTGCAAACTCAAATAATTACAATTATGTTTATGTTCATCTAAATGTGGTTCCAGAAATCAAATATAAAACATATCACAGTGTAAATTATACTCCATTAGAAGTAGAAGTTCTGCATTCCTCATTTTGTTTATCTAAAATTACAGAAATTTGTATTTTTACATAACTTATTTTGATTAATTTGTTTTATTAAATGGACATTAATGAAAATAATTAATCAAGTTACACAGATCTAGCAAATTGCTCATGCTGTTTTTAGTTAATTCTCTGTGTGCAACTAGTAGCTGTCAGATAAAATGTGGTGGAATAAAAAGTAAAATAAATAAAAAAATTGAAAAAATATATAAATAAAATAAACGTGGAAATAAAATAAAATAAAAAGATATTCCACAATGAAAAATACACAAGTAAAAGGCCTGCATTCCAAATGGTAGATAAACAATAAATAAATAATTGTGGTCGCAAGTGTAATTATGACAATTTATGTAAAGAAGCCCACAGGCATACGAACATGGCAACCGATTATAAATACGAAGCCTGAAGAGGAAACAAATAGGGCTTGAAACAGGAATTCATTGTTCCAAACCAATCTGACAAGCAGCTATTGGATCAATTCTTCAGGATCGTCGCCGTAGAATAGAGGTTGTTTAAACAAATGCAAGGAGCTTTTAAATAGCCACACGGTGACTCCGTCTACACCAAAAACCCGTCTTTTGTTTGTCAGCCAATGGCCGAGCATGCAACAACCAAATTCTATTGAAATGTTCTGTTGTTTTTGAGATAACCTGCTCCATTAAGAAGGAGGCACACGGAGGTAACAACCAAACCGTACAGGTAAAATCACACACCTTGTTTTCCGTGGCATGTTTCTCCTTCTCCACTTTAGCCAGGATGATCTCCAGGTCGTCGATGTCTTTTTTGAGTTCGGAGCACTCGTCCGCGAGCTTCCGCTTCTTGGCGGTGAGCTCGGCGTTCGTTTCCTCCTCGTCCTCCAGTCTCTCGGTCACCTCTTTGAGTTTGGCCTCCAGCAGGATTTTGCTCTTGATCAAGCCTTCACACCTTTCCTCTGCATCGCAAAGGTTTTCTGAGTCCTGAGAAGAAAAATGAAACAGAGTGAGAACAACACTAATGCATCATGGTTTAGACAATTGGGATCAATGGTTTTCATTTGCGATGCCACTCACAGATTGTACTTGCAGAAGGAGGTTATTTTTCTCCTGCAAAATAGAAACCATTTTCTCTTCAAGATCTTTCCTCTTGGACTCCGACTTCACCAGATCCTCTTTAGATTTGACAAAGTCCACTTTTACGGTCGCCATCTCCTTTTCGGTCTCTGCGGTCTTTAGAAGTGGCTTTATTTTAAAGAACAGCTTCATCCACGGCCAGTGTTTCACGTTCATGAAGGAGCGCAGGTTGTACTGCAGAATCCAGACGCAGTCTCTGTGAGATACACAGTCAGGTTGTTAGTGGTATTGGTTTAGTTTCAGTCATGGTAGAAGAGAATTCTTGGTGTCAAACTTACTTTTGAATAATTAAATTGGAGCTTTCTCTTCTCTTGAGGTAACCACGACACAATGCTTGAGTCTGGGTCACGAGAGAAACTAGTTTTTCATCTCGCAGCTCCTCCAGAGTGCCGAGTAAGCCGGCTTTGAAGAAGACCTGCAACAATAAGGTGTAGTGAAGCTGCATGAAACGACTCAATGTGTTGCTCGTAAAGGATAAAGGTAGACCTATGAGGCATTTGGACACATACCTTTGTAGTCCCAAATCTGTACTGAGTGTGGTCAAGGTCAATGGAACCCAGGAGCTTCTCAGAAGCTTTCTTCCCATCGATGAACTGTCCCTCTGGGAAGGCACTGGTATTCAGGATTTTGTATCTGTTCAGATTTGGATAAAAATAGATTATCACAAACTGGAATGTCTTGGTATAAATTATTTTAGGAATCAACACCTACCTCTGCTTGAAGTCAGCATAATTAATCCTGCTGGGGAATCCCTTCCTGCAGATCCTGATGCCCTCCAGCACACCGTTACAGCGCAGCTGGTGGATGACCAAGTGATTGTCCATGATACCTACGGTGAAGTCAACATGAAAAGGATCGGCAACAGCAAAATTTCATCTTCAACTGCACCAACGAGAGCTTTTGTATTTGAAGTTTCTCTCGTGAATTTGTACCTGGTGTTTTAATCTCGTTCGGGATCAGGCAACGCACGAAGTGAGGATGGGTGCTCCTCAAGTTGGTCATTAGTTTTCCAAGATTTTCCTGCAGGAGATCAATTGTGGTTAGATATTTGCAGGACAGGAGAAGTCATATCTAAAACAGATTATTATCGCTTCTTTACCCTGAAAACGGCAGACACCGTCTGAAACGAGCCACCCTTCTTCTTTGCTCCTTTCTTTGCACCTTTGCCACCAGCATCTCCACCCGACTCTACAAAGGACACAGAAGAATGATTTGGTATTTGCAATCGTACGAAGCCCGGTGGGTGTTAAAGGGATCTTTTGATAAATCCTTCCATACGACGTTGATTATTCCAAAGCTTTGCCAATGTTGTACCTCCTTCAGCACCAGAAAATGAAGCATACAAGTAAGACAGCAGTTTCATCGATGACTTCTGGTAAAGCTGCACCACAGACTCATTCAGAGGGTCTTTGTTCTTCTCCAGCCAGCCGGTGATGTTGTAGTCCACGGTGCCGGCGTAGTGAACCAGAGTGAAGTGAGCCTCGGGTTTCCCTTTGATGACCTTTGGCTTTTGGAAAGCATTGTTTTTTCCAAGATGCTGGTCGTAGAGTTTGTTCTTAAAAGAAGTGTCTGAGGCCTTGGGAAACATACACTCCTCTTCGAGGATGGAGAAGATGCCCATTGGCTGTTGAATGTATCACAGACATACATTGTACACGGTGTCTAAAATCAGATGAAATACAAACTGATGTGCAGTAGATTAATCTTACCTTTTCAATGAGCTCGATGCAGGCTGCTAGATCCATACCGAAGTCAATGAACTCCCACGCAATCCCCTCTTTCTTGTACTCCTCCTGTTCCAACACGAACATGTGGTGGTTGAAAAACTGTTGCAGCTTCTCGTTGGTGAAGTTGATGCAGATTTGCTCCATGCTGTTGTACTGAAGACAAGAATCAACTCATGACACATCAACATAACACTGAGAATTCATCAACATCGACCGACCAAAATGAACATAAATGAGACCAAACATCACACATCAAATATTTCAAATCCAGCGATGTCCAACACCCCGATGAAGAACTGCCTGGACTGCTTGGTGTCCAGCATCTCATTGATCCTTGATACCATCCATGAGAACATCTTCTCATAGACAGACTTGGCCAGAGCACCAACTGCATTGGTGACCTGATCAGGAGATTTTGAGGAAGCATGAATCAGGAAGACAAAACGTAGATTTAAAAAACAATGAAAATAGAGTTATTAAATTTGTCCAAACAGGGCATGATTTGAGGTGTTTAGGTGGTTTGTTAGGTTTTGCCCTAACCGATCAGTATCAAGTGACATATCTTAAGAGTTTAAGCCTAAAGTCTAAAAGTATTTTATTCTTAGGAAGTATTCAGTGGCAGCCATGATACGAGCAGGTTGAATTCTCTGAATGCTAAGGAAAGGTGCTGCAATGCTTCCTTTCTTATATCCTTCATTATAAGATACACTGGACCATCCTCTACCAAAGGAAAGGAAATAATGTCCAACATTCGCCCTATAACTGAACTGTGCATCATCGAGTTTTTCACTGTATCCAACTGATTTTATATGTTATAAAGTCGCTTGAAATGAATCAGCATCATCAATCTTAAACCAGCTTGTTGATATTTGGTTACCTGATAAAAACACCTTGGATAATTTGGCGCACTGGTTTAGCTAGCAACTGATGAAATGTTTCCAACGAACGTGAGAATATCCTTAAATTGTTACTTTTGATAACCCAACCTGACACAAACATCAGGGATATATTTGCATGACTTTTGTAAGCAGTCATGACAAGGTGTCCCGATATTAAAAGTATCTCAGGTGCATTATCTTCTTATATTAATACACCCCATCATGCATCATCACTGGTTAAATCTTGGAGCAGTCACGGTACCTGGGGGACAGTCTGGCCCTTGGTGACATATTCATTCCCCACTTTCACTCGGGGGTAGCAGAGGGCTTTCAACAAGTCAGCAGAGTTCAGAGCCATGAGGAAAGCCACTTTGTCTGCCACTGAGAGACACACACAACATTTCCGTTAACACCGTCTGCACGTTTTCTTTTCTCAGATAACAGCAAGACATGAAGTGAGAAGCATCACCCTCGGTGCCATCGGGCTCCGCCTGCTCCTCCCTCTGCTTCTGCTTGAACTTCATGTTCCCATAATGCAACACGGCGCCAGTCAGCTTGTAGATGCCCATTTTCTCTTCGCTGGTGAAGCCCAAGACATCAGTGGCCATCTGCTAACGTAAAATTCAGAGTCAGCTAAAGCCAATGAAAGTGTGTACGTCACTTAAAGCGATGGACAGGAGGGAGCTCACATCTGTGGCCATCAGCTCTTCTTTGTCGTCAATGCTGGCCACGGTGATCTGCCCCTGACTGACCATGGGGAAGTCATATGGGTTTGTTGATATGAGGAGCATTTCTGAGGAGAGTCACAAAATTAATTTAATTATCCCTCAAAAACATCTGCTATAGACGTGACGTCCTCAACGTACCTATGAGCTCTGATTTGTGTCCGGTCATTATCTGATAGAAGATGTGGTAGCTCCTCTCTTCAGTCAACTGGAACGTCACTCTCGACTTCTCCAGCAAATCTGCATTGAATTACGGTTGTCAAGTATGCAGATAAGGAGCTTTATTAATGTGGAAAAACAAACCTACAGGTTTCGATATCAGCAGAAGCCAGTTTTCCTGAGGATCCAAAATGAATCCTGATGAATTTACCCTGTGAAATACATAAAATCATCTGTGAATGTGCACAAGGAAACATTATAAAGATTTGGGGAATTAGAGACCGTAGCAGTTTGACTGATCCCATTTTTCAATCTCACGCTCACAAATCGAGAGGAGTTGTCGTTCCTCACAGTCTTGGCGTTCCCAAAAGCCTCCAGCAGAGGGTTGGCTGAAATGATTTGATCTTCCAGCGTTCCCTGCAGAACACAGCCAGCTTCCTCACAATCTCATTGTAGTTTTGTGTTATTTTAATCAAGCGTATATCTCGTTGAGGGATTACCTGTATTTTACAAGACGAGTTCTCTTTCTTGTCACCACCAGCCACTGCGATTGTCGCAAAGTACTGGATGACACGCTTGGTGTTGACAGTCTTCCCCGCACCAGATTCTCCACTGAGACCACAGAAGAAAAAAACCTGAACACCTATACGTGTTCGTCTGCTATTGACTGAATTATACGACACGTTTAAAAAAATAATAATATGCAACACGACTTACGTGATCAGGACAGACTGGTTCTCACGATCTGTTGGTAATAAAAGATGAGCTTCAGTGAAGTTTTGTCTCAGTTTAAAGTTACAAGAGTGATTTAAAAGACTAAAATGTGCAAAAGACTAATGGATACTTTGATGCCAAAATATTTGCATTTACTATTTGCCCCAGAATTTTGATTAAAACACAATTAAAATGTATGCTTTTCAAATCCAACACATAGTAAGACTGCAGCACAGTTAAATAAATGTAGAAATGCCGGTTCAACAGATTGTTTGAACACAGTTGTGAGAGACTTGCATCGTATCTTTAATACTGATATATGTCTGTATGTTTGTTTAAACCAGGGAAGTTTTGAGTTTTAAGGCTCTGTAATTTGAAAGAGGCTCAAAAACACCTCGCTCTTCCTCACCTGTAAGCATATTTTGATATGCATTATCAGAGACGGAGAAAATATGTGGAGGGGCCTCCATCCTCTTCTTCCCCCTGTAGGCCAACACCACCTTTTGGTCGTAGACCGGCAGCCACTTGTAGGGGTTTACAGTGACACAGAAGAGCCCAGAGTACGTCTGCAGATGAGAAGATACAGTGTGTGAGGTAAGAGAGTGAGAATCAGGGATAAGAGTGAGGGTAATATCCCTCTTAATTACATACGTAAATCATCCACGCTGCATAACGATCTTTGAGGTTAAACAGCACAGAGGGCTCGTTGAGGTGCGTCATCATGGCCATGTCCTCGATCTTGTCGTACTTTGGGGGATTCATAGGATGGCAATCTTCCTCCTTGACTGTTACAATCTGGGGGGAAAAAAGTGAGAAGAGAAGATGAAATGGTATCGAGTGGAGAAAATAGGATGTTCAGGATCAATCGGCGAGGAAAGAAAAAGTAGCACATGAAAACAAACGAGAATATAAAATGTAACATTGAAAATGAATAAAAAGTGGATTTCTTTAAACAAGAAAAGCAACAAACCAGCTGAGGCGATATAGTGTTTTTTCCATACCTTCCCAGCAGCAACTGGTTCTAGTTTATTTCTGTAACATATGATTTTTATTGTTTTCATTATTATTTTTGCGTAGTAATTTAGTTGTATACAGACATATTTACCTCCTCAGCTTCAGTCTTTACAGTGACTTGGTCCCTATCTTTGTTCTGGATGACAGCTTTGATGTACAGCTCCTTGGCATCGGGCACAAAGCAGGCCGTTCTGCCATCAAACGGCCGGTTCTGAGCCTCGACTCTCTCCTTCTCAGGTTTGCGGAGAAAGATGGACGCCGGCCCAAACTGGGCCATCTCGGCGTCAGAGCTCATGTTGAAATCTGAAAGTAAAAGAAAGCAAGAAAGTGAGTAATTGCAATTAATCAAACAATTAAAAAGGATTTTTAATGTAATTTGAATCGTACTTACCGGGTTTACACACCCCAGTAGAATTGAATCAAAGCCACCAATGTTACAGAGGCCAGAGGGAAACGTGATCTCACCAACGGCCGGACTCTAAGTGAACACCAGCAGGAGGCTGAGGCTCCATTTATCAAGACGAATGTCCTGCTGAAGCAAACCGGACACTCCAAACTTGGCAATGTCACTCCATTCAAATGTCAATCAAGTCGCATTAGCGGTCTATGCTCTGCACTTAAATATGGCACAGGATCTTTTAGTGTTAATAGGAACATGTCTGCAGCGACAGGCGATGATCCTCGAGCACTATTTTTACATGCCTTCCATACTATCATTAGCTACTTAACGTTTGTTTAGCTGCTCAGTGGGACTACAGCTCAAGTTGAATGTATATTGAGCTGCTGTGTTTAGTGTGGTACTGTTGATTTAGAGATAGAAATGTGTCATTGTGTGTATTTATGAGTATAAACCATCTGTAACTCAGTGTCTCCATGATGCTTCATGACCTTCATGTTCATCCTGGACTCCAGGACCACCTGCTCGTTCGCCTCCAAGGCACCTTGCTTGGATTAAGTGGATTAAACTCCAGACAGATGTCGCTACAATGTCGACATTAGTTTTTTGGGAATACATCAAGAGAAAATGAACATTGTGTGTAGTACACATATCAGATTATTTCTTATTGGGGAATAGTTTTAAATTGTTGCATTTATTTCATTCTTGAAAAATCGTCTCAATTGGATACCAAAAGCTGCCAGTTTCATTCAAAAAAATCTCCCAGATGTTAATTTAATTCAATTAGTATCAAATAATTCAAAAGAATTAAAAATTCTAAAAAGTCTCAAACTTAAAGAGATATAGTGGCACATCATTAACATAAAGATTAGATAACATCAAAAAGATGAATAAAACGGCTTCGTTGTAACTTGAATACAGGGAACAGAAATGGGCCAAGAATCGAACCCTGTGGCACACCACCACTTAAAGTAATGTGTAGAGACACTGCCCTTGGTATTAGAGAAATAGTTTTAATAGTTTTGGACAAGGACTAAAACCTCATGGCATATACATTTATTTACTACATATATTACTTTTCTGATACTTTTTTAAATAAAATGGCATTGTTGTTATTCAAACCATAACTCATTAGTCTGCAATTAATCTCATGATATATATTCCATGCCAAGGTTAGTGATAGCTAAGCCACCTTGAGGGACGTTGTCTGTTTTGTTTACAAGTTAACACATGATGGCGTTCAGCTTGTGCATGTGTAGAAACACATGACGACAGCTTTGTTGCCCCATTTAGAATAAGCAGTCTGTAACTCGAGCTCTCCTCATATTAGGGGGAGCAAGTGTGAACAGCAGGTTGTTATCTTTAAAATGCATCAAATCATCTCTTAATATCCAGAAATAAGTACGAGTGTGTAGGCTCTGTAACAAGAAGAAATATAGCATCAAATCAAAGCTCAAAATCCAATGTCATTTTTAAAAGGTTTATCTAAAATAAATGTAATCCTTTATTTGAAAAATTCAAAATGATCACATTTGGAGATACATGATTGGAAATGGACAGTGACACTTTAACAATGTGGAATAGACCATGAATACTATAAATGGTGGCATGAATATACTTAAAATATACTAGCCTAAATTATTATTATTACTATTTATCTGCTGGTACTTCTTTAGATTTATTAGATCAGCAGATTTAGTTACTTCTTTATTTAATTGCATATAGAAGTAAACTTAATTACTAAGTTGTTGAATATAAAAAATATTATTTCAATTACGAGAAGCAAGACAAAGTGTGTGCATTAGCTTTGGCTAACTCTTTCTCATAGTTACTGCAGTTTGGTTTGTCTCTGATATCTAGTTCTAGGTAATTTTGACTGTCTTTTTTTAAATTGCACAATTCTGTGGCAAATACATTTTTCGGTGTCAAACAGTTACATTTTGGTCCAACTCCATTTTGACAAAATATGTAAACTACTGTGTTTTGTCTTTGTAGAGCCAAAACAAATGAGCTATAGCTTAATAAATTAATCTTTGATTATAAAATATGTGATTTAAATGTAGTTTAACCTCATGAAATCATGTGAATTCCACTTCAGTCAGAGGCTGCAGAGACGGCAGTTACTGTTCTGCTAGCTAAGCTAGCTAGGCTAGTTAGCTTTTAGCGACTATTTTCCTGGTTCTTTTTCTTAATTATGATTAGATTTAGCTCCCGCCTTATTTATGTTGCATACAAACATCTCAATTACTAAGATGTTGGTGCATTCAAATTGTTATTTCAGTTCCAGGAAACAGGAAAAAAAAGTGTTTGGGAATTAGCTTTAGCTTACATTAGCTCACCTGCTAGCTTTTACTAGCAGGTGTGCAGTTTGATTTTACTTGTTTTCCAGTTCAAGCTAATTTGGAATGTTTTCTAATATTTCTATGGCAAATTAACTTGTATATAGATGCCGTTTTGTTATTTTTCCCCAATGTTTCTGAATTATTTCCTTTTAGTGTCCTGTTTGTGTTTCACTGTGTTTGTCCCCTTCATGTCCACTTAGTGTCCTGTTAGTGGACTGTTCTGACTGTGTGTTTGTCCCCTTCATGTCCACTTAGTGTCCTGTTAGTGCAAAGAACAACCTGTCAGCTCCTCATGCACCGGCCGCTCCTCCTCTTTGTACATTCTCTTCTCTTGGAGGTTACCTTCAGCTTCTCCTATCTAAGCCTCCTCAGCTGAGAGTCACACATGCACCGCCGTAACTCTAACCGTGCAAATGTCATGAACATACCAGCTGCTGCTGATTACCACACCGATGACAGTAGCGGGGAAAATGCGGATTTTGATGTGGCAAGCTGGTTTAATGCTTTCCCTTTTCTCCATCTAAGTAACTGTGACTCTGTTGCATATGTTGTAATTGTAAACTTCAAAGCAGCAGACGACATGTGCAGAGTGTTAGTTCAACATTAAAAAACGCTGAATCCTACATTTCCCATAATGGGTGACCAGATCCCATCAAAAAACTAATGTGGGACAAAGAGATACGTTTGTGTGGTATAACGTCTTGTTATCAATGCTGACAGGTCGTCTAAATTATTTATACTATATATATATAACTTAAAAAATAAACATTTCTATTATGTGCTGCTTAAAAAACTCTCTGAGATTCTCCTTCAACTGGCTTCACAGCAGTTAGAAGAAGTTTCCTTTTTATTCTTTGTAGTAGTTTCCATCATATTCATGCATAAATCTGCATAGTTTGGGACTTTTTTCCGTGTAATATTCACGTTCTGTGATAAAGTATTCATGACAAAACCAACAATTCAAAAGAATTGACTGAGGTGAGAATGAATCATATAAAGAAACGCCCCAGTGTGTGAAGGCCTTTAGACTAAATAAACCATTAAAGCTGCAGCATGCTGGGTCACAAAGCTTTTCTAACTTCCTTAGATCATGAAAAAGTTACATTTTGAAGTCACATAGTTTTCACATATTTCTACTCCCCTTTACCGACAACGTCGCGGCTCTTTGCTCGTAACTTATTCAACTGGGATTCCGCGGCGTCGGCTCGCTCCTCGGCCTCATTTAGTTCGTGCTGCACCTTCCGAGCTTTAGCCGAATGGATGCTGGTTTGTTCCTCCTGAAGCGTCACAGAAAAACAATATAAGAAAAGATACACATTCATATTTCCCACTGTATTGATGTATTTCTTTTTTTACTCACCGCCTCCTCACACTGCTGCTTACACGCTTTCACTTTCAGTTGCAGTTTGTTCACCAGATCCTGAAGCCTCGCCACGCTCTTCTTTTCCTCCTCTGCCTGAAACATTCAAGGCGTCACATTTTGCATATTCATCTAGTGAAGCTCTCGGTTATATAACAGGACACTAACTTTTACCTGATAAGTGAGCTCTTTGATTTTCCTCTCATATTTGCGTACGCCCTTCATGGCCTCGCTGCTGCGTTTCTGCTCCGAATCCAGTTCATTTTCCAGCTCACGCACCTTAAAAATACAAAGTTGAAATCACTTTTCATTCTGTTTTCTTCTCCACAGATTAACGGCTGGATTCATACCTTGTTTTCAAGTTTCTGGAGCTCCTTCTTCCCCCCCTTCAGAGCCAGCTGCTCGGCCTCGTCTAGTCGCTGCTGCAGGTCCTTCACCGTCACCTCCAGGTTCTTCTTCATCCTCTCCAGGTGAGCGCTGGTGTCCTGCTCCTTCTTCAGCTCCTCGGCCATCATGGCGGCCTGTGTGCAAGCGTCAGCTCACTGTGAGATTTAATCTGCAGGACCTCGTTTAGTCGACGCTCTGCAGTGAATTGGATGAAAGTGTATGTGGGGGGGGCAGACTTACATCCATGATGGCTTTTTTGGCCTTCTCATCGGCGTTCCTCGCCTCCTGGACCGAGTCCTCCATCTCTGACTGCAGCTGAGCTAAATCTGACTCCATCTTCTTTTTCGTGTTCAGGAGGCTGGAGTTCTGCTCATTAGAGAACATTTAGATTCATTAAAAGTGTGAGTGGTTATACGGTCCATTTAGTTCAACTCTCTGGTGAGATTGTTTAAACTCAAGAATGTTTGCTTTCTTACTGAGATACATAAAGAAACATTTGAATAAACTTTAAGTAGTATCTCAGATATTATCAGGTTTTTAGATTATTTTTTAGTTTGTACATCTCATATCTCATTCCTGTTTCATAAACCTCACCTCACCCCACCTCTCCTCTCCTCTCCTCTCCTCTCCTCTCCTCTCCTCTCCTCCTCACCTGAGAGAGCAGCAGCTGAATCCTCTCGCTGACGTCGATCAGCTCCTGCTCGGCCAGCTTGCGACTCCTCTCCGACTGCTCCAGCGCCGCCCCGATCTCCTCGTTCTCAGCCGTCATCAGGTTGTTGCGTCGCTCCGCGATCGCCAGCTGTTCCTTGAAGTCTTCCAGACTGTGGAGCGCCTCGTCCAGATGGACCTGGGCTTCCTGGGACAAAACATATATATATATATATATACACAGTATATATCGGGCTGACGTTTCCATGTGAACATTTTCTATGAGCGGTTTCGTTAACAAACCTTCAACTGAGCCTGCAGGTTCCGCAGCTGCTTGGTGGACTCGGCCGCCTGGCGGTTGGCGTGACCCAGCTGGATCTCCATCTCGTTCAGGTCCCCCTCCATCTTCTTCTTCGTCCGGACGGCGTCGTTTCTGCCGCGCGTCTCGGCGTCCAGCGTGCTCTGCAGCGTGTCCACGGTCCTCTGGTGGTTCCTCTTGAGCTGGTCGATTTCCTCGTCTTTCTCCGACACCTTTCTGTTGACCTCGGACGTGATCTGATTCAGCTCCAGCTGAAGGTGCAGGATTCTGGCCTCCTCGTGCTCCAGGGACGACTACAGAGAGAAAACCAACACTTGATTATGGTCATTTTTATTTTAAAAACCATTGTTTAACGGTATATTACGACAAAAACACAAACCTCTACTTCCTCCAGAGCTGCCTGGGTTTCTCTCTTCTCCTGCTCCGCTTGCTTCGCAGCTTTCTCCAGCTCGTGGAGAGTTTTAGCAGATTGCCCAACTTGCTCTGTGATTTCTGTAACCTCCTCTGGAAATGTAAAGAAAAAAACATGATCTTTGTGGGTTCAAACCAATCAGCAGCAAATGGACGATGTGTTTGCAGCTCACGCTGAAGGTTTTTATTCTCTCTCTTCATGGTCTCCAGATGATCCAGAGCCTCCCCGTAGGAGTTTTTCAGCTTGAAGAGTTCCGTGCTGAGCGCTCGAGACTCTCTCTGGGAAACTTCCAGATCTGATTGACTCTCCTCGTGTTTCTGTTTCCATTCAGCCAGAACCTAACAGAGGAGGACAGCAGCATGTGTAGCCAACAAGGCTGCAAATGTTTCTGAAGAGGATTAATAAAGAAAAGAAAACATACCTTATCAAAGTTCCTCTGTCTCTTGTCCAAGGAGGCGTTGGCTGCGTTGGACCTTTCCACCTCGACCATGAGATCCTCCACCTCCGCCTGCAGCCTCTGCTTAGTTCTCTCCAGAGACGCACATTTGACGTTCGCTGCCTCTTTCATTTCCTCAGAGTCCTGCAGCCGCTGGGCCAGCCTCTTCCTGTGAACCGAACATAAACCGTGCTCAAGAGGAAGGAAACACAATCATAGACAAAGACAAAAACGCGCTGCACAGTTCTTACTTCGCCTCCTCGAGCTCTTCGGTGCGTTGGATGGCGTCCGTCTCGTATTTGGTCCTCCACTGAGCCACCTCGCTGTTGGCTTTGGACAAACAGCGGTGCAGCTCAGCTTTGGCCTCCTGCTCCTCCTCGTACTGCTCCCTCAGCAGCTCGCAGTCGTGACGAGACGACTGCAAACCGTGAGCCAGGCCGCATCTTGCCTGGAGAAGTGAGAACATACACAACATCTGTTTACTGCCTGAATGAAAGCTGCTGTAGCTGCATGTAAGGATGTAGATAAAAGGTTCCTGTTTGGTTTGTAAGCATGAGAGCACGCTAGTGACGCAACACAGAATCCACCGGTTTCATGCTGTTCCCTTGTTTTTAGTACGTGCTGATAAAAGCAAAGAAGAAGACTGCAGGCACAGTTAACAGAGATGCAATCAGGATTATTCATTGATTTTAGGGACAACACATTTAGATTGTACTCTGATTGTTGTGCTACATTCCTGCTAAATCAAAATAAGACTGGTCCGTATCCACAGAGCCTCCTGGAAGCTTCTCCTCTTGACTGCAGCCATTTGGGAAAGTGTTTCAAGTGTTGCCTCTGCAGGGTGAGCGTGCAGCGTGCATGACAGCCAAAACATCTGGATCGCCCCCTGCTGGCTGGCTGTTAGTTTAGGAAGCGCTTGATTTGCATTTCAAACTGTGAATATCGCACTCAATCATGTTCATTTAATTGTGGGAAGCCAAAATCGTGATCCCATTATCATTCAAACTGTGCAGCCCTAGTTTGCAGATTAATTTTCTGTCAATCTAATACTCGACGTTTCCTTTGACATGGTTTCTAGCTGCTCTTCTCTGCTAAGTTCCTCAGTGAGGGTGTAAATCATAACGGACTGAACATCAGACATAATTGTTTCCTTCAGACCTTCATTTCTTCGTCCAGAAGTCTCTTCAACTCTTCGATTTGTTGACTCCCCACAGTTTTGACTCTGCTCAGCTGGGACAGAGTGATCTCCTTCTCCTCCAGCAGACGTGTGAGCTCAGCTGTTCACAAGGAAGATGAGATTTTGTTTTGGATTATTTATTAATTAGTCTTACTTTGTATAATTTCTTGGGTCGTATATGTGTTCATGTACTTGTACTTGTGTGCACTTGTTTTGTTCTCACTTTTCTACACAATAAAAACAAATAATAAAAATGGCACAAACTAACTCATGTTTCCATCTTAAATCGCTCTTTTTAAACATGTTCACATTGATAAACGTACCGTTTCCTGTTTGTTGACGGGCACTGAGTGTCGTGTAATCACTGAGGGACCTCTGGGCTTCATCGGCTTTGGTTTTATATTCATTCATTTGGTCTTCAAGGCTCTTGCACAGTTTCTCCAGGTTAGCCTGAAACATTGAGCATCAGACTCAAGGATTCAAGGATCATTTATTGTCATGATGCAACATAGGGATGCACAACGGCATTCAGTTGCAACACAAAAAACACATGACAAACAAAACAAAACAGTAGTACATTCCTGTAGTGCATTTTTATAATTGGCATCATAAGGAATGTAAACAAACAGTTCTCTGGGCAGATGATATGGCCGACATCTTCACATTAAAAATTCAAAATAAGAAAAAACAAACATTGCCCATTACCTTTGACTGTGTTTGAGCACCAAGCATCATTAATATAAACACAGTCTCCTACCTTGCTCTTCAGGACACTCTCCGTGTTGCTCACCACGTCGTCAACCTCCATCCTCAGCTCGCTCTTCTCCTTCTCCAGCTTCTGCTTGACCCTCTGGAGGTTGTCTATCTGGTCTCCGAGCTCGGCGACGCCGTCGGCCTGCTTCTTGCGTAGAGCTGCGGCGACGGACTCGTGCTGCAGCGTGGACTCCTCCAGGTCTCGACGCAGCCGCTGAAAGTCGGCGCTGCGCTTCTTGTTCATCTCGGCCTGAGCGGCGGTGGCTCCTCCGGCCTCCTCCAGCCGCTCGCTGATCTCGTCCAGCTCCCTGGAGAGGTCGCACCGCTGCTTCTCCACTTTGGCTCGAGCCGAGCGCTCGGCCTCGATCTCCTCCTCCAGCTCCTCAGCGCGAGCCTATACGGGGGAGATCGTAGTCACTTGGTGAAAAATGTGGATTCACAGGACGATAAAGAAACTGTGCTGAAATCGGTCCAGTGTTGTTTTTAACCTGAAGCTCTTTGATCTTCTTCTGCAGTTGAGTGTTGAGGACTTGCTCGCCATCGATTTTGCACTGCAGGCTGCTGATTTCAAAGTCCTTTCTAGAAAAGAGTCAATTTTTTTAGATCAGAAAAATGTACTTTTATTACTGCCAGGAGATCATGTTTCCGTATGTGTGTATGTGCTTGTGTGTCTGTCTGTCCACGGCTACTCCCTCATACAGCTGGATCCATCAGCCACATGTGTCAGTCAAACACAGCTAATGAAACTAATGTTTTTTACAATTAAACTGCTGAAAAAGCAAAGTTTTTCTGAATGTTTTCACCAAGACGTTTAAAGGTAGAATCCAACATTTCTTGCTGATGATTGATTTTCCCATCGAACTGTTCAACAGAAACCGACCGTATGACCCTCACACACTCAAATCTTCAGTGGTAATTATTAAACCTAATTGTATCCGTTATGCGTTTTAGGATGTACATTATGCGGTAATGAATCATTAAAACAACATCTCACTTTTTCAGTCTCTCCTCCGTTTGCTGCCGTTCATTCTCCAGGTCCATGACGGTTTCCTGCGACAGCTTCAGATCCCCCTCCAGTCTCCTTCTGGATCTCTCCAGGTCTGTGCTCACCTTCTTCTCCTGCTCCAGTGAGCCCTCCAGCTGCAAGAGGCGTCCAAAAACCAGTACATCAACCAGTAGAACAGGGAAACCAAAACCAGGGAACATTATGCAAATTACCCCGACGATCTAATCAAAAGAGAACTATTTCGTTGTCCAGACTTACGTCCTCAACCTGCTGCTCCAACTTGATTTTGGTCTTCATCAGAGAGTTCACTTTGTCCTCCTCGGCCTGCAGGTCGTCTAACGTCTGCTGGTGCACCTCGTGCAAAGCTCTGATCTCCTTCGTAGACTTCAGCAGTCTTTCCTCCAGAGTTGTGAGCTCCTCTACTAAGTTCTTCACCTACGGAGAGAAATCATTCCACACAAGTTAAGATACTTTGAGGTACTTTTAGGCAACTTCATACTTCTGCTCCACTCCATCTTTGTACTTTTACAGTGTGGTATTAGGAGCTGAATACTTCTTCCACCTTATTTTCTGTGGCGTATTTCTCCTTCTCCACTTTGGCGATGGTGAGTTCCAGGTCGTCGATGTCCCTCTTGAGCTCCGAACATTCGTCCTCCAGCTTCCTCTTCTCCGCGGTGATTTCGGCGTTGATCTCCTCCTCTTCCTCCATCCTCTCGGAGAACTCTTTGACTTTGGCCTCCAGGTTGATCTTGCTCTTTATGAGGCCTTCGCACCTCTCCTCGGCATCGCACAGGTTCTCCCTCTCCTGGAGTCAAAAGTTTCATTCCCATGTGTGTCTCCATAATTATAAATATCTATTATATTCTATTTTACTGAAGTGTTATCATCGTCTCCTATGTTCCGGTTTTGCTCCTGCCGTGTCCACTTTCCCTGCAGGGATCAATGACGCTTCCTCTTATCTCACATTACTATTGATTATGTAGTTAAATATACATAAAAAAAGCTCTTCTCCGTCCTGATCTCTTTATCCGAGAGATTGAAATCAATACAAACCTCTCTGTTGTTTACGTACCACTTGGATTTGAAGGTAAAGGTCGTTCTTCTCCTGGACGATCGTGACCATCTTCTCCTCCAGCTCCTTCCTCCGGTCCTCCGACTTTGCGAACTCCTCTTTGAGTCGCGAGAACTCCTCTTTCATGTTCTGCATCTCCTTCTCGGCCTCCGCACTTCGCAGCAGAGGCTTGATCTTGAAGTAGAGCCTCATCCAGGGCCAGTTCTTCACGTTCATGAAGGATCGGATGTTGTACTGGACGATGAAAATGGATTCTCTGCGGAGCGAACAAGCAAAATAATGAGGACTTATGTAATAATATAGATATTTAAAATAGACTCCCCATATTCTCTGAATTTCTCACGTATTCATTGAACTAAAGTCACCAGAATATGACAGAAACAGATTCGTCAGCAGACCTTTTCTTCATCATCTCCTTGAGCCGCTGCCTGGTGACGTAACCTCTGGAAACGGCCTGGATACGAGTCATCAGGACAGCCAGACGTTCATCCCTCATCTCCTCCAGCAGACCCAGCAGGCCGGCTTTGAAGAACACCTGTATGTTGTGAAGAGACGACAATTAAATGGAAAATAAGTTAATATCATTCAGGATGAGTGGGTCTCAGGTAAAAAGTCCACCAAAGTCAGGATGATATGATTCTAGACTCTGGTTTAACAGCTGATGAGTTAATTAATTAAGGACACTTTGAGCTTCATAGTCTGTATGAAATGTGCTGTACAAATAAATGTTATTATTATTAAAATTAATTTAATCTATGTGTCAGATAATGGAACAATTCAACAGAAGAAGTACTCAGATCTTTTAAGTAAAAGTAGTAATACCACATTGTAAAGATTCATATACTTGATATACTGCTGTGTAAGTTAATCTATATTCACACATCATAATTAATTAGTTATTCATATTTTGTATTAATAATCTGAATCTGCAAAGTAAGTCATGTTGTCAAATAAATGTAAATTGTAGAATAGAAGTAAAAAAATAGCACAACACAGAAATATTGAAGTAAAGTAGAAGTATCTGGAATTGTACTTAAGTTCAGTATTTCTTTCACATTCCATGACTGTAGATATTTAATGTCACAGTGAACGTTTTCACAGTTTTACTGCGAGTAGCTGGACTGGAAGATGTAATGAATACTAAGTAACAAAACGTAAACATAAAGAAGAACTAACAGCGTCAGATGTTTGGTGATGAAATACCTTCGTGTATCCGAATCGATACTGAGCGTGATCCACGTCGATGGAGGAGAGCAGCTTCTCTGAAGCCTTCTTGCTGTCGATGAACTGACCCTCCGGGATCGCACTGGCGTTCAGAATCCTGTATCTGTCGCAGAGAGGGTTGAGGATTCAAACGCCGGTGAGTTTGTTCATGTGTGTGTGTGTGTGTGTAACAACACAAACAGAGTGTGTTGTGTGTTACCTCTGCTTGAAATCTCCGTAAAGGATCCTGCTGGGGAATCCCTTTCTGCAAATCCGGATTCCTTCCAGCACGCCGTTACAGCGCAGCTGGTGAAGGACCAGATGGTGATCCATGGACCCTACGAGGAGATCACAGTTTGAGTTAAAGGAACAGTTCAACACATGTTAAAGTGGTTTATTGTGTTTTTAGTTCGGATTGTTTTTCATGAAACTTGGTGGAGTTGTGTTAACCTGACGCACCAGATGGTTTGTTACTCAGAAACATTTGGAGAGTCGTCTTTGCAAACCTCTCTCATGTCTGTAACGGTGAATATGTAGCTGGAGCCAGCAGCTTGTTAGCTTAGCTTAGCATAAAGACTGGAAACAAGGGGGAATCTCATCTTCTTTCTTTAGCTTCAGTCTGAAAACATTTCTTCTCACCTGGCGTCTTGGTTTCATTTGGGATGATGCATCTTACAAAGTGTGGATGTGTGGACCGGAGGTTGGCCATCAGCTTATTCAGGTTCTCCTGCAGGAGATCAACAGAGTATAGTCTCCAGACGCGCAATTAGTCTTCTGCTTTATTAAAAGAATGTTGTTGTTTCACATAAAATGTAAATAAATACAAAATTGAAAAATATCCAAATTAATAAAATGTACTTGTCCCATAGGAATGCATCTGTTAACTTATTCCACTGACACCAAATAAATCCATCAAATAAATCCCTTCAGCTTTGATCTAATTAACCGATTATCACCCTGAAAACTGCAGAAACCGTCTGGAAAGAAGAGCCCTTTCTCTTGGCACTTCTCTTACTTCCACCAGCATCTACGGAAACACAAGCGAAACAACATTCCTCAGTCTAATAAACCGTATACTTCGGTATACTCTAATCGTAATAAAGCGTCATTAAAAGTGAACCGACCGTCGGCTGCGGAATAAGTGGCGAAGAGCTGAGAGAGCAGCTTCAGGGAGGCTTTCTGGTAGAGCTGCACCACGGTGTCGTTGAGCGGGTCTTTGTTCTTCTCCAGCCAGCCGCTGAGGTTGTAGTCCACGGTGCCGGCGTAGTGCATGAGGGAGAAGTGGGCTTCGGCCTTTCCTTTGGAGGCCTTGGGCTTCTGGAAGATGCTGTTCTTCCCCAGGTGCTGGTCGTACAGCTTGTTCTTGAAGGAGCCGTCCGTCGCCTTCGGAAACATGCACTCCTCTTCCAGAATGGAGAAAATGCCCATCGGCTGCAGGACAGTAAAGCCCATTAGTGTTGGAACGCGTGCGTCTGTCGTTTGATTTAACATTTGTGTTGATAAAAAGACGATGCACCTTTTCAATGAGCTCGATGCAGGCTGCCAAGTCCATGCCGAAGTCGATGAACTCCCACGCAATCCCCTCTTTCTTGTACTCCTCCTGCTCCAACATGAACATGTGGTGGTTGAAAAACTGTTGCAGCTTCTCGTTGGTGAAGTTGATGCACAGCTGCTCCAGGCTGTTCATCTGGAACAAACATGGATTAAAATTAACACAGAGATTCTTTCAAAAATAGATTTGTTTTATGACATTTTTTTTATCATTTCGTTCACCTCGAAAATCTCAAACCCCGCGATGTCCAGGACGCCGATGAAATGCTGTCTGGGGAGTTTGGTGTCGAGCTGCTTGTTGATCCTGGTGACCATCCACAGGAAGAGCTTCTCATACACGGCCTTAGACAGAGCGCCCATGGCATTGTTCACCTGTAATCAACGAGGGAGGAAGTATTCACATCTGTTACTACTGTAAAAGTACTAATACCACACAAGTAAAAGTCCTGCATTAATGTGTATGTTGCATGTTTTTAACTCCTTTATATGCTGTTGGCTGGTTTATTCTACATCAATGCATCATATTCTATAAGATGTTTGTAGCGTCTCTGTCCTGTGAGAACCTCGTATCTCTAAAAAGAACAAACAGCTGTTCTCAGCTGAACATTTCCACTGAACATGCTTAACACTCGTGTTCATATGTAGGAACTGTACCTGCTGAGGAGTCTGACCTTTGGTGACATACTCGTTCCCAATCTTCACTCGGGGATAACAGAGCGCCTTCAGCAGATCAGCCGAGTTAAGACCCATGAGGTAGGCCACTTTGTCCGCCACTGTGGAACAAAAACAAACACACACATGGAGATGTGAAGCAGCTGAAAGGAGTGTAATATTGTCAGCCTAACTGACGCCTAACTTCAGCTCAGACGTCTCACCCTCGGTGCCGTCGGGCTCCGCCTGCTCCTCCCGCTGCTTCTGCTTGAACTTCATGTTCCCATAATGCATCACAGCGCCAGTCAGCTTGTAGATGCCGACCTTTTCCTCCGTGTTGAAGCCCAGGATGTCGATGGCTCTCTGAGGAACATGTTGAAGCATCTTCATTAGCGTTTTTCCTCTTAGTGTAGCAATAATACATCATTTTAATTTATATTATCTGTATTAATAGTGTCGACAAACCCTCCCTCCATCTGAAGTTATATTGAAAAAACTAAGAATAATTATTTATATATTAAAACTATAAATAAATAATAACATTTTCATAATAATAGATAATAATAACAACAATATGCAATTCAATTATATATAGATACATACATACTCTATACATATATAGATACATGCAGAAAATGTTCTTATTGATTGAGTAGTTTTAAACACATTGGGCAGCCTTTGTTTTAATATATATATATATATATATATATATATATATATATATATATATATATGTACACACACATATACTGTATGTGTACTCACATCGGTGGCCATCAGCTCCTCGGGGTCGTTGATGCTCAGCACGCTGATCTCTCCCTGGCTGATGAAAGGGTAGTCGTACGGGTTGGTGGTGATCAGCATCATTTCTGAAGCGAAACAGTGAAAGTATTGATTTCTCTGTTCCGGGTCGGCAGCTACGGCGCAGCATCAGATTCACAACCCGTTAAAAGAAGAAATGTTCACCGATTAAATCAGGCTTCTTGTTTGACAAGATCTGATAGAAGATGTGATAGCTCCTCTCTGCCAGCAGCTGGAAGGTCACTCTGGATTTCTCCAGAAGGTCTGAAGAAAATAAATACAAATGGAGATAATATATAAATAGCAGTGAATATGGCAGATAATATATATAAATAGCAG
>NW_022280056.1:4518638-4534150 GCF_004355925.1 Anarrhichthys ocellatus
ATATGGCAGATAATATATATAAATAGCAGTGGATATCAATGACACTGATGTCAGCAAACTTACACGTTTCAATATCAGCTGATGCCAACTTCCCCTTTGTTCCAAAGTGGATGCGGATGAATTTTCCCTGTTAAAATTTTTTTAAAAAGAGTTAAATTACTATTTAAGATTCAGGTGTGTCAGGTATATTTATTTAAATAACTTTACTTTAAAATAAATAAATAAATAAAACATAAGATAAAATACAATACAACAAAATACAAAAATACAAAAATAAATAATAATAATATCAATAATAACAACTCTGAGGTTCCGTACAATCGGATCTGAACTCACAAATCGAGAGGAGTTGTCGTTCCTCACAGTCTTGGCGTTGCCGAAGGCCTCCAGCAGAGGGTTGGCCTGGATGATTTGATCCTCCAGAGTCCCCTGTGAACCCAAACCACGAGTGAAAACCGGCAGCACAATCAACAAACCTCAGAATGTGAGATAAACGCTCTGAACCTGCATCTTGCTGGGAAGTTGCTCTTTCTTGCTCGAGTCTCCGTTTGATGCAATTGTTGCAAAGTACTGGATGACTCGCTTCGTGTTCACTGTCTTCCCGGCTCCAGATTCTCCGCTGACAGAAGAACAACTCGCGATGAGCGATGGGAAAATATATTCTAGTTCTTTAAGTTCAACGGCAGATAAATTGGAACTCACGTGATCAGGATGGACTGGTTCTCTCGATCTGTTAAAGGGAAAGAAACTGGCTGGTACTGGTGCAGTTCTGCTGCATTTGGGGCGTCAATATGTGTTAGTTTGTTATTTAATTTTAGAATTTCAATCAAACTTGAATTGTTAAAGTCCAATTGAAGTTAATTAAAGTTGAATTAACTATCTATTTAGCATTTATTAACGATGGTTATGATGGAGTGTTTGATGATATTCTATCACTGTCACAACGTGCACATGAAGAACCCTGAACCAGTTATTCTGGCGCTAATGGTTGGACTGGACCTGTCAGCATGTACTGGTAGGCGCTGTCAGAGATGGCGAAGATGTGCGGGGGGGCCTCCTGGCGTTTCTTGCCGCGGTACCCGGCCACCACCTCCGGGTTGTAGACCGGGAGCCACTTATACGGGTTCACGGTGACGCAGAAGAGCCCAGAGTAGGTCTGCAAACACACCACAAGAGGACAGAAGCCACCACGGTGAAGAGAACCACGACTCAAGTCTAGTTTGGAAACGCCATGTTTGATTTGGTGCTGTAGTTACGTAGATCATCCAGGCGGCGTAGCGCTCCTTGAGGTTAAAGAGCACAGCCGGTTCGTGCAGATGTGTCAGCAGCGCCATGTCCTCCAGCTTGTCGAACTTCGGAGGGTTTATGGGGCGAATGTCGTCCAGGTGGACGGTGACCAGCTGAGGAGGGAAGTCTAGTTTTAGTTTGAGTTCATTTTGCACCATTTATAAAAATAATATCACAGTGCAGGAAGAGGCAGAAAAACCCACTGAGCTTATAGGCCTCCAACTAAATAATATTAAAATGCCACAATATTATAGAGAACAAGACACGCACAAACTCGACACAATTACATTTTCTTTTTCTTTTGTTGTTTGTAATGTATTGATATTGTTATATTTCATATCTTGTAAAAACATCTTGTCAACAGTATTTTACGGAGTCATATCTTATGCATATTGATTTTATCTTCTCTGTAATATTGTGAAATGTTAATATTATATATAAGGAGGCTTCAAATAAGCCCAGGTGGATTTTAAATGCCTCTTCCTGCACTGTGATATTATTCATCTCTGCTATGTTTGTTTATTTTATTGTTTAAATTGTGGAACATAAATAAACTGAACTAAGATATGACTTAAAAAGAAAGAAAGAGAATTCAAAGGTCTGGTGAATGAAGTGAAAGATAAGAACAGATAACATGAGATGTTAATGACGACCCACCTTCCCATTCTCAGTGTCCACGGTGACGTTGGAGCCATCTTGGTTCCTGATCTTCCCCTTCACGTACTCGTGCTTCGGGTCGGTCACAAAGATGGCCGTTTTGGCGTCAAACGGCGAGTTCTGCGCCTCGATCCTCTCCCGCTCTGACTTGCGGAGGTACGGGGCGGCCACCCCGAATATCTCCATCTCGGCATCGCTCATTCTATCTGGCTGCGTGAAAAAACAAACAATGCACTCAACAATAATTCAAACTAAACACAGATGTTTGTCAGAATTAAAGGAAACCGTGGCGTCGTACTTACCAGAGTGCTGCAGAACAAAACGAAGATTCCCCGCTCTCTCTCTCTCTCTCTCTCTCTCTCTCTCAGTGTTTCAGAAGAACAGAACAGACATCCCTCACCACAACAAGACTTTAGCAGCTTTTATAAGCGACGGTCGGGCCCGGCATCCCGGCGCCTTGTTCTCCTATATTTGGAGATCTGGCTTCTAACGCCACCCTTTGAAAAAAAGGGTCAAGTATGTCCATTTTGTATTTCGAACCAGTCTATGTTTAGCTGTATTGTGTCACTTTTTAAACGGTTTCAATTGTAACCCCTTTCACGGCGTCCATTAAAAAGCAATGAATGCTAAGGATGGCAGCTTTAGGGGGGCTTACGGTCCCGACGCGGCGGGGCTCATTTTCTGGGATCAGGGAAGATTAGATCTGTTAGGCCATCGCTGAAATTCTGGCTCTGGCTGTCTGGAGAGCCGGGCTGATCACTCGGGACTGTTTGGGTTTTGTGTCGAGGGCAGCCGGGCAACACTTATCACCTTCCAGACAGATGAACCAGTCGAAGCAACACTGTACAGATGCTATAGAATGCTTCTTTATTCGGTTTATTTGAGTTGTTTTAGTGATTTTATGTGGAGCGTTGGTGGAGTATCTTTATCACGACTGTCAACTTAAACCTGAGGCCTGTCTCTGTTAATGATGTTTCACACGGTGTTTGTCTTTAAAGGTGGTTTTGATACATATTTGTTTTATATTCAGCTTCAATGTCTGTAAAGTCTGAAACCTCTCATTTGTGACGTGTCATTATTTGCATGTTGGTGGAAGCTTTGGGACCTTTGGGAACATTCTTTTAATAAAAGTGGTGGGAAGTTTTAAAGACGAAAAAGAGTCTGAAGGCCTTAACACACCGGGGGCGTTTAATTCATTCGCACAACAAAACATGTTTCCAAACTGTTGTTTTTAACTTGAATACTTTCAAACAGAATCTGAATATTTCGCGCCGAAAAAGAAACTATTATTTGGGAACAAGGTCGTTTTTTTTGGGCATCAACCAATCACGTTGTGTCTTTATTTATGAATCAACAACACGGAGGCTTTGCAGTCCGAACCAAGATTGCAAACTGTATTACTCCTTTCAACCTTAGCATTAGCTTAGCTTTAGCATTTTTGAGTCGTTTCTGATCGAGAAAACTTCGACCCTCACAAAGGACTCCATCATGTTGCATTATGGGAACTGTAGTATTAACTGTTTTTGGAATTTATGAACTAAAAGTACGGTTGTCTTGGCCTTTTTCTAAATGTATTATGTGTGTTTTGGTCTGAACTTTAAGTTAGTAGAATTCTGAAAGAAACTATTCCATCCCAACGTAGAAATACTGGTCACATACCATAATATAAAGCCTTAATCTTCTCTTGACTAGTGCAATGCGTTACTCTCAAGCCTCAATCCAACTACTACATCTTATTTATCTTCTTTAGAAACAGTAAAACCTCCACTCTCTGAGCCAATCAAAGAGATTGTTACCGTCTTGCACTCTTCCTTTGTTAGTTATCTGATATTTTCTTATTATTTGTTATTTGACATCTTAGTTATCTGTCTTACACCATACATTGCACTGTTTGTTGATATGCACCAATCACCGATCCAAATTCCTTGTATGTGTATTGACTCGGCAATAAACCATTTTATATTCTGATATATCCATATGCACTTGTATTCACCCTTGCTTGTTATGGCATTTAAAAAGCACTTTTTCAACAGAAAATAAATCAAGAATTATTTACTTTTGCACACCAACAGCTTTTCCAGTTCCTCCTCGTAGCAGAGGAAGCGATGAGGCGTCCTAGAGGGAAAGAGCGGTACGATCTGTCTGGCAGTGCATCACAGACGGACTAATTGGTGCTGATTTAATAGCCTCTTAATGTCACTCGAAGGTCTGGCGACAGCTGCGATTATAACTGGCTGCGGGCAGACAGACTTACAGACCGCCAACTCGACACGACAACGAATGTCTGCGTGGACGTTGGACTGCGAGGAGGCCGCGGGGTGTCAAGTCAAGGGGTCAGGGGACAAGAAAGGGAAGAGGCAGGGGGAGAAAATCCCATCATGAGCTGCTGGTGTGGGAGAGAGGTCGACGCCTCACCCCAGGGGGGGAAATAGATCTGATGACGGGTGCATCTGCACCGGATTAGGGGGTCAACGGGGGAGACAAGGACCAGCCTGGAAGTGAAACTACTGCAAGAATAAACAAACATCTAATCATGTCAGTTGTCTTTGAATCACAAAACAGATGCACAGGGTTTAAATCCGGCTTCTTCATCGATCACGTGTGAATCTAAACCGCTAAAAACAGTGAAAGCGAGAAAGAGATCTGGCGTGATTGATCTCCCGAGAGGCGTCTGATTGAGATCGATCGTCCTGTCGATCTGAATGTAGTTTACTTCCTGCTGTCGCAGCTTATGTTCACTAGTAATACAATGAATAAGACAGCAGAAGCTGTGCCTGAGAGCTGGTTTATATGAGAACTCAATGTTTCTATTGACGATACAATAGAAATAGAAATAGAAACGGGAGCACTAAATTAATTTAAGGCACTAAATTAATTTCCCTGTTGATAATTAGTTGCATATGAACATAAAGGCAGCGTTTGGCATTGCGTTGTGTACTTTTGTTGCGTTTCTATTGTTTTTGTCTGCTTTCTCTCGTCTTATTCCACCACATGGTGAGCTGTGCCCCGACTCTTCAGTCTCAAACCTGTATGTATATATTTCCATTATTTTTTTGCAGCTATTGTACAATAAATGTATGTAATACATCATTTTGAACCAACAGCAAGTGCTACAAAACGTGCACCACAGTTTTTAAATCAAACTGGGGATGTGTTTCAATACCACCAGATTATGTAGCTTGTCCCAACACAGTTTGTTAAATGCAGAATGCCACAAATACCAGGATGTTCTACTGCATCCGGCTAATCTGACCCACAATCCTCTGCACAGCGGAAGAGACAAGTGTGGAGCTGCTGAGAGCTGAAGCGACGGCTATGTTTACGTTTCTAAAAGCAGTAGCGCGACAGGTGTTGTTGTGAATATTTCTATGACTATTCGGGAGAAGAGTATAAAGGTTTTTAGTCAATATCAAATGAACAGAGTCTAGATGAATGATCAAAGTGTGTAAAGTCAATTTATTGCGTTGCAAGCAAGGAGAGCAGTTTCACAGATACGTATTGCAGTAACCTGTGAGAGTGCCCCGCAGAACGGTTCTCCGTACATTCTGATTTATACCTTTACAAACAAAGGAGACAGTGAGAAGGAGGGGGGGACAAGTGGGGGACAAGTCATACGTGTGCATCAGTGTCTGGTACATGTCCTCTGCATTACAGGAAGGCGCCTCATTCTCTGCCGCTGCCCTATATGGCTTGCATGTGCCTCGTCTTATGCTATTGCCCTATATGGAATCGTTTTATGTCATAGCAGGCACTTTCCTCTTACAGAGACTATGCAGAGAACATGTTAGAACATATTTTACCGTTACAGTGTGCAGGCACAAACGATATTAATAAATCAATACTGGCTGCTGGAAAGTTCGGGTCACAATAAATCCAATGCAGCTCTGAATGCAGCTCTTATATATGAATATTAGATTTAGATTTTTTCCTCATTAAACTATAAGTGGAAGTCGTCAGCCTCCTCCAGCAAACAGTTTAATGAGATTATCAATCAGAGGTTGACCTCCGTCTGAAAGCAATTACTCTCTCTGGGTGAGCTCGGTCTTCCTCTCAACACTGATGAGCTGAAAGAGCAGCGGTTTGAATTAAACATTCAGTCCAACGGAGAGAGATTCATGTACAAATCCTCGCAGAAAGATACAACATTTCATTGAACCACAACCAGTCTGTTCCTAAATAAAGTCGTCTCTCACGCTGGGTTTTCACTCTTCATTCAAATAGTTTTGGGACGATTACGATCACAGTCATTCTGGTAAAAATAATTAAGACATCCTCTTAAAATGGCCCTAAAACACACTGGAATCACTTTACCTCACATTTAGTTAAGAAACAAATTAGTTTATTGCATCTCAGATAAACATCTTTTTTTGTGAACCAAACATAATTAAGGAAATCTTGAATAATGAGGTCACCCTTAATAAATAATTGTGTGAATCTGTTCTTTCTTAAATGACCATTTCTGTGTTTTTGAATCAGGTTGTATTTTTCACTTCTCTACATCACGGGGAGCTGGACAACTTTTCCGAAAACATCCCGATAAATATAAATTCACTACCATCAACTATTTCACCATCTATCCACCATAAAGCGCTCCATCGTCTCATCACTACGTACAAACACTTACCATCAAAATGTTTTGCGTTTTGGATATTTGATCGTTAATTGACGGAGAAACTACTGATAAACCCTTAAATACTGACACTGAAGGAAGTGTCAGTATTACATGATATATCCGTTTAAACAGACATTTCATATCATGTTCATGTCCTGTGTTTTAGGGCATCGATTGCCTTAATAAGGATTTTAATTTTCCTTATCTCCTGTGAGGTTTCTGTAAAAACAGATTCCCTTGGAAATCCAATTTCTCGTTTCCTAATTTCACTTTTTACAGCAAACAAACATCTTTAGAAATGTCTCTTCAAAGCTCTTATTCTGCTACATTTAGTCTGTCACTATTATCTCTCCAGAGATAAGATTTTAGCAGCAGTTGAATTATTTGGATGGAAAACATTTTCAGAAAAATGAAACAAGGATGAAAGCTTGTTGAGGATGCTGTTGCATTTCCTGCTTCGACCACTGGGAGTCTCCAGAGTGACACACGTTTAAACTCTACACATACTGAAGGCTTTCAGTGCATCCTGATCCATAGTTCACCACTAAAGCATTTGGAAGTAACTGTCGATCAAACACAAATAAAATATTCTACGCGTAGCTGTATTTTGTATTTTTATCACAAAATCAAATCACAGGTTATTTCCTCATTCTGTGCATCAGAAATCAGAGTTATTGATCTCATTGGAGATGATCTGTGCACATAGTTTTCAAACAGGAGGCACTTGTTGCTGCCTTTCACGCCATCAGTTTTCTGCTGCACACGACTGCTTTAAAAGGAATGTTACTGCAGACACTTTGTACCACAGCATGTCCACCATCAACACACATTAGTAGTGATTGAACCTGTCGGTCCGTAGAGGGCTTTTAATTGGCTGCCGCTCCCTTTTCCTTCTTGTACTTCCTCATGTGCGATGCTATCGAGCTGCTGATCTCCGCACTTCTTTTGTTTTGTCCGAAATACTCGGCAAACTCTCCGTCAGGTCCCACCAGGTACATGATGATGGTGTGATCCACCTGCAGGCAGCAAAGAGGCGATGATTCAAATGTTTAGTGCGTCATGTTAGCGTTGTTGTGACGTTGAGTTTGAGGAACGAGGAGCAGGTTACACTCACGATGTAGTCGTTGTCTTCGTCCTTCGGTCCCTGACTGTAGTAAACTCTGAAGGCTCTGGAGACCTGCTCGATCTGAGGCGTTGGTCCCGTCAGGCCAATCAGCTTTGGGGAAAAATCTGAAATATACACAACATGCATTATGTATTAGGGATGATAACTATTGATTGTTCCGATTGTCGATTAATCGATTAATTTTTTGGTCTTCAAAATGTCATAAAATGTTTCCTAAAGGCCAAGAGGACGTCCTCCAATGTCAAATATTCACTTTACGGTCACAAAGGAGAAGGAAACTGTTACAATTAATTGTACTGTCAAATATTAACATTTAAGAAGCTGAAGTCTCAGAAGTTTTTTCCTTAAAAATATATTATTTTTTCTCAAAATAGTTGAGGATCAATTTAATAGTTGACAACTAATCGATTAATTGTTGCAGCTCAATTATAAATCTCCTGTACCTTTCACATAAGCAGCCATGGCCTCCGTCGTGTCTCTGTCCGGATCGATGGTGATGAGGATCGGCGTCAGGTTTGGAAGAGACTTTATTTTATCTGCGGAACAAAGCAAGAAGACGACGTTTGAGGAGGAAACCCGACACTGAATCCCTCGTTTATCACGAGTCCTGATGTTTTTAATCACCTATTTCATCCACCACTTCGATCATCTTCTCTATTTCGTCCGGGCAGATGTCGGGGCAGTGAGTGAACCCAAAATAGATGAGCACCCACTGGCCGAGGAAGTCCTCGCTCCTGCTGGGTTTGTTGTTGTGATCGATGAGCGAGAACGGACCGCCCAGCGCCGGCTGGCCGATCGACTTGGTCCGCTCCTTCTCAATCTCTGCAGACGAACGATTAAAGATTCAGACCAGAGCTCGTTATTAGACAGCGTCTATTCAATTAGTTTTAATGAAAAACTATAATTTATTCTCTTGTTTTACACATTAAAGAAGTAAAATACTTACGTTCCTCCTTCTCCTTCTTTAAATATTTCATCCCTCCGAGCAGAGTGCCTCCGATAGCAAATGTTATAGCTAAAGACTTCCACGTCACCGGCTTTAAACAGAATAGAATCACAGAGCAATCGTTACAACACGATGGTTTATTCATGCTGAACTCTGGTAATGTTCAGAGATTCTCTTTTCTAAACAAACTCTCAGGAGCTTTTTATTAAAACAAAGATTACAATGAATATATTTACTGTAAATATTCTGTCTGTCCTCAGAGAGAAACCGGACTGTTTTTCATGTAATTGTCCGAAATTAATCATAATATTCATAAACACTTCCCTATATAAGTTTTTTTCCCACTGGTATACGGTCACTAATTTGTGGTAAAAATGCAAAAGAATAAATTGATTAAATCATAATAAATACATAAATTAAACTGTATTGTCCCACAAAGGCAATAAACAATAAACACAAAATGCATCAAATAATTTACATCACACGTGTAAGAAGTTAATACAAATTATACACAATACTTTGTATATCTCAGCATAATCTGGGTATTTGATATTAAAAGCAAACACATTTTTATTCATTATTAAAATGTATTTTTTGTAGAACTCTGGTGAAACAAAAGCTTTTTTAGGTGATTACTGATATTGTTTGATGAGGTAGAGGTCTCAAAAACACATCAAATATGAGATAAATGGTGTTAATTAATATGCTGAATACGATAAATTGATTTTTAAATACTATTTCTTTAATCTCAATACTTTGCAAGAACATGAGTACTTTCTATTTCCATTACTTGTCAGTTAATTCATCTTGTATTTGAGTGAAGTCATGTCACACTGAGGTTTTGAACTTTAACATAAACTTTTGTGTCTTAATCTTACCCCAGACTTCTTCTTCTTCTCCCCTGATGAAGGCGGTGGAGGTATGGTGGAGAATGTTCGGGAGTGTTGAGTCAGGTGTTGAGCTGTTCTGCAGGTGAACCACTGACTCACATTCACCTGTTAATGAGCAAACACAGGAGAAAAAGATATGTGGTTAGAGTTAAAAACCTCTCATTACACTGCAATATATAGCCTTTAGTGGTTATAAAAACATACAGGTGTACCTCCATTCAAATATGTGCTAATGTAATGTCGTGTTGCATGATGGGAAGACAGGTGACGTAACTGGAGACGTCTCTCAATTATTAAGTGTTTTATTTATTATTTAAGATTGTATTCGTCCACACACACACCGACATCATACACAGATACAAAAACGAACTAAATAAAAATATAATAAATAATAAATAAAAAAGACAAATAACAATAAATAAACAACAAATAAACAAAACCCTTAAATTTATTAAATAAAATAGAAAAAATAAAAATAAATAACTATTATTTAAACCAGACACCTTTTTCGGCAGTATTTTGGTAGCTTTAAGAAAGGTTTTATCAAATGTTTCACTATAAAAAGACACTGTGACGCACTAAAACGAAGAATTTGATTTTAATATCAAGTTAAACTGAAATTAGCGTTACACGAATATGTGTTTTTTTAGTGCTAACGGAAGTCGTGTTTTAGGTGATGCGTAAGTATATTTGCTATATTTCTGAATAGAGTCTGGTGTTACACCCGATACCGTCCGACAGCTTTGACCTACCGGGCAGCAGTGAACTGGTGACAGTTTGTGTTCCGGTCCGGTTTCTCTCCGTAAGACACTGTGCGCGAGCCTGACCGTTTGTATCCGGGTACTTATTTGTAGGAGTTTAACGTTACTGTGAGACAACCGGCATCCCAGGCTGTGATATAAAACACTCAGCGCCATGTCTGGACCTTGACAGAACCAACCGCTGCTCCAACGACGAAGCGGTGATAAGTTTACAAAACGTGATAAGCGAAGAGGAGACACGGCGTACAAACTACTGTTCTCGAGTCAGTTCTACATATTCGTGTTAGGTTAAGAACGGTCGATTCGAAAGTGAAAAGGCTGCTCTCAGATCAGCGTCCAGGTAGCGTCACTTAAGACAGGAAATGACGTGTTACATCTTCTTCTGTTATCTTGTTAGTCATAGTGCTCTCTGCTGCCCCCTGGAGGGCGGAAAATCATGTAAAGTGGGGGAAAAAAATGTTTATGATTCACTTTGATTTTTATATTTTATATTATTTATATATTGCACTTAATTTCACAGAAGATTAAGGTCTGGACTTTAAGACCAAAAAAAAAAAAATCATGGCTGTAATAGACTTTGATATGAAGATTATAAAAATTAAATAATAAACAAAATTAAATGGAACTTAAAGACACAACATTAGATGAAAAAAAATAAGAATCCTTCTTTAGGTGACACCATTTAGCTGGCACGTGTTTGTATTCAATGATACTACAAAAGGTTTTACTTAAGCAGCATTCTTTGTCCAGGATTGTCAGTCAAAGAACGTAACAAAAGGAATATTTAATCTGCCAAAATAATGAAGAAGCAGATGTCTAAATAGCAGTTTGACAATGTGAAGGCCAGTTTGATCTCAGCTCCTTATGGATGTAGTAGTAAAGCCAGGCCACAAAGGGGAACACTGTGATGGAAACAGCTGTTGAGACTCTGAGCATCCTGACAGGAGCCCTGACAGAGAAGAGTGGAGTAAAGATTAGTAAAAAAACACATACTGGGTATAAAAACAAAAGTGTTTCATAGAAGTACATGAGATCATCTTAATTTAAAAAAAGATTTGAAATACAATCTGGTTACGCCATCATTTTACCTTCCAGAGTGACGACACAGGAGAAGCCAAACAGCCGTCAACATGAGACCAGAAAATTCTCTAAAAGGAGGAAAAAATACATTAATGTCACATTATTATTTTACCTGAATCAATTCTGCTGACAATTTAATTAGCTATATTTTCGTTTTTTTTAAATAGTTTTATAGTGATTCATGATTTTACTGTTGTTTGTGTAAAAGTGAGATCTATGTATATGTATATATAAGTATAACAGACATTCATCCGTCCACATATACCTGTTCACATTAATTTAATGTGTTGTGATTTCATTCTATTTTGCACAAACATTGGCACTTTATTAGTGATGATTATGATTTTAATTTGCCCCACTACTTCTTAAATATTCAGACTTTCCTCCAATTTCTTATAACCACTTTTTGAGATTCTGTTCCCAAATATCCATTATTTCAGGAGGCATTACACCAAATAAAGACAATAATATAAATTATAATACCTTCTATTCCCCTTTTAACGGCATTCCAAAAATATCTTCCAGAGAGTGAGAAGTAGGAATAACCTGTCATAATAATGCCTCTTTAAAGAAAATGTAAAAATTAGGTGTCAGATCTCTACAGAGCTGCAGACTCCACACCTATAAGTAAACAGTCTACCTGCCCTCCTCCTGCTGGAGGATCTCAGTGATTCTCTCTCTGAAGAGTCTCCATCCCAACATGGCAACAACAGCGCTGGATATCAGCACGTGGAGATCAGCCACGCGCCTCCAGGGCAAAGTCTCTGCAGAAACCAACACATGAACGAAGAACCACATCTGCAGCTTCTTGTACTGAACTGAGCTGCACCGTCACGAGAGAGCCACGTGGCGGCGCTATCACATCTGGATATAAGATGCATTCAAGGAAAACAGGAACATGTGCAAAGTGGAATGTCTCAGAAAGTAGCTGAATTCAAGGTAATTTAATTAGGTTTTAATTCTCATTAGGGGGGATGCATTTACTAATAAAATACAAATACAGATCCAGAGTTATCTGTCTACCTGTCACGTGGGGTGTGAAGCCAACACATGCACACAACACTGCAGGGACACCGTAACCAACCTGCAACGGAAGCGTTGTGTTATCAGGAAATTATACAAAGAAAATGTAAAATATGTGGAATAACTGTGAGCTCACCATCCACACCCCTGCGTCTGGATCGTTGATCTGAAGATAAGATACAGCAGCATAGTGCATCGTGCAAACAAGAGACATAGTACAAAACAAGTATTATAAATAAGTAATAAAACAGTGAAGAATATTAAATAAGTAAAAAAGTAGAAATTATTAATATGATTTTAGAGGATGTATGAAGACGTTTTTATCCGAAAGTTAAACGCTCACCTGGACATAACTTGCAAGAGCGAAGAATAAAGACATTAACAAGTTGCAGACTCGCCAAATGACAGAAAGCCACGACTTACAAACTTCGCCCATTGTTGTTTTGAACCTTTCACCTCCCCGCCCGGGCCACCGGGACGTAAAGATGTAGAAACCAAACGCACGGACCGCGGTGTTTATAGTGTGATAAACCGGCGAGGGACGTTCGTTTGATATTAACTACGATTTACTGCATGTTGAGCTAAAATGTCACAATAATTCACAACCTAGTAAATGTCTGTATTTCCACACGAGACCAAACGCCCTTTTTGATGTGATATAAACCCACAGACGATGAATTAAAGCGGATGTTCTTGTATTTTTGTGTGATTTGAGGTTGTATAACACGTTGTCAGAACACGTCAGCACTACAACCAGAGATACAGTCCGACAATATAACTACTGTTTTTATAACAGAATTATATTCTAATGTGGAAAAATATATCTCAAACAGTCATGTTTATTCATATTTAACTACGGTGGATTACATCTTGGGAGGTTTTCCGCCCCGGCTGACCCCGTACAACAAAATGAGCACACATTCTCCGCAGTGACGTCAAGGTGCATACGAGGCAGAGATGTGACTTCCGGTAGTTCTTTACAAAGTAAAATCATAAAAGTTTATTTAAAGGTTTGTTTATGGCTTGTTATAAAAATGGTTATCGGACAATAAATATAATCTTAAAAAAGATAAATGTGTTTTAATTTGTATTGTTTTAGTTAATTATTACAACACAAAGTCAAAAGGCTAAACTTACATACACACACACACACACACGCACACACATAAAGGGACAAAATAACAACAACACACACTGAAAACAACAACAAAGAGAAGAAAATTAATTCATAAACAATTGTAGTGTTACATATATTTTAAATAAATGTATTTATTTATTTTTTGGTGTAAGGCCCCCCCAAAAAAAATAAAAAAAAATCTATTTAATCACAATAAATACAAAAACTATAATCATGTACTACATTGTCCAATAAGAGGATTATGGCAGCCCATTTCCACAGAAAAAAATAATTAAAAATATTTTTTTTCTTCGGGGGGTGGATTTTTTTTTTTTTTTTGTTTTCTTTTTTTTTTTTTTTGGGCTCGCGGAAATGGGCTTCCATAGGATAACACAATGGTGATGAGCCAACTGATGAAAGTATTGCAATATATATATATATATATATATATCTGCAGTATTGTGAACTGTGTATTACAGTTTTTTACCATTGTACAGAAAGAAAATGAAAATATGCAAACAATTCTGAAAAATAGCATGTTGGTATGGAATTTCAGACAATTTCAGCCCCACTCCAGACTACTGCACAGTACATATTCCTTTGTTTTATCTCAAATTTTAATTCTCAATCAGTTTCCTTTCAGTAAAACTAAATGAGCGTAATGCTTCTTAACATACACTTTTTCTTGTTTTATTTTGAAACAAACACAACGTAACATCCGGCTTCGTCTCGGCTAACCGCCGCTAGCTTCCTGTTAGCTCCGTGACGCTATGGGTGTTGACATGTGTCACTTGGTCAGCTGATTGCGGCTCTTAAAGCTTCTTGGCTAAGCACCGCTAGCCAGCTTAGTTAGCGTTAGCCTAGCTGGATGTTTGTAGTTTTTTGTTAACGTTACTACATGAACAGCTTCTAACGTTGCACGGAACTGTATTTAAAAAAAAAAAAAAAAAAATCGTGTAATTTCACCACATTTTAAAATTGTCCTCCGTGTATCTGCATTGCAGCCCCGGTGCTGCTGATGGAATTCAAACAACACACAACAATGGCGACTCCCTGTCCGAACAACTCGACAACAAGCAGCCACAGCAGCAGCAGCAGCAGCAGCAGCGGCAACAACGCAGGATCTCACATCACCACGATGAGCAGCATGCAGGGTGAGAAGTGCACGTTATGCACAATTAATAAATCTAAATATAAATACTAATGCGTGTTAGCTGCGAGCTCCCAGTCTGCTGCAGTGAAGGTTACTGTTAGCATTGAGTGGGAGGCTCAGGCTACTCCCAGGACTGGGAAATCAATTGCATATATTCACAGTGTTTCTACCCCCAAGAGAAACGTTCGTCAGTTATTTTATTATTAGTTATGAGATGGAGATAATGTCGTTGCCAAATGGGCAATAATATAAGATAAAATAAAATAATCCTTTATTAGTCCCGCAGTGAGGACATTTACAGGATTACAGCAGCAGCATAGTGTGCATGTATCAGAACAAGTATTATAAATAAGTAATAATAATAAAACGGTAAAGAATATTAAATAAGTAAGAAGTGAAATATTATATATACAGACAGGATAATGTGTATTTATATTGCACAGATTCTTAGTGTTTTGTGGTCTAATGATCATACAAACCCACAGAGATGTAATCAGTGTGTGATTTGCAGAACACTAACACAGTGGAACGAGAGTTATGTTGCTGTTTAATGTGATGAATTTATCAAAATATCTTCACAATTAAGACGGTATGTCAAGTTATGTTATTGTGTATGAGGTCGGCAGTATGCTTGACTAAATTAAATGGATTGTCTGGTTCGATGGGGTTCTTTGCAGCGTTCTCGTGCACCAGTGAGTCCATGTGAGCTCAGAGGAACACCAAGCCGCTCTGTGCTTCTGAAGTCTCGTGAACAAAATAAAATAATCTCTTTTATTCATATGGCATCTAAAGCAAACGTTCATCTCAATGCTGTGTGTGTGTGTGTGTGTGTGTGTGTGTGTGTGTGTGTGTGTGTGTGT
>NW_022280056.1:4534160-4537977 GCF_004355925.1 Anarrhichthys ocellatus
TGTCTCGTTTTGACTTCCAGAGTCCAACACCTGCTGGAGATGTCAGAGTGAAACAGGTAGCTACACGCTTCCTTCACTGCGCAGTAGAACACACCAGTAACACAAGCAGCTGTGATTGTGAATCAGTTTGTACAGTTAGAACTCTGGTTGATTTATCTCCTGATTTAACTTTGTTTAATGAATCAATATAACTGGACTTATGACAGAGATGTGTGTTGATTTGATGTCCCTGCTAAGGAGGAGATGCCACTTTAATTAATACTCCAGGCTTTAATTGATTTGAGTTTATAATCCTCATCGATCAGCTGTTATCAGCCCTGTTGTGTGATCCTGTGCTTTCACACTGATCAGATCTCACCTTTTGTTTTCTACCTTACTGCTGCTAACTAATGATTCCTAACTGCTGACATGATGCTGAATGATGGTGAGCTGTCCCGAGAAAACGTGTATTAAACTGTAATCTGTCTTTCGTGACGGTAATTCGTACTCTCCTTTTATTGTAGTCATTGCTGGTTGTCCCTCTTTCATTCTCCCGTCACGCTCGTCCTTCATCCAGCGCTCGTAGTTGTTTCCTGCATGCTGATGCGTCTAAAGGCCAATTTCTGTGATCATGTGTGAACCCTGGACCGGTTTTTAGAAGGAGGGGCGGTAACATTAGGGTCTCGTGAAGCGAGCTGGAGAAGTGAAATGTGAATTAAACATAAAAGCTGTCTTCTCACCTCTGTAGGCTTTCAGATAAACCTGTCTGGAGCTCCCCCAAGTAAGAACCTCTCTCTGCTTCAGCACCAACAGTTCGCACCCCTTTGTTTCCCGCCTGACGGTCTGGTTTCTGGGGGGAGTCTGTCCTGCTGTTCTCAACTAATCCAAGTCCAGACCTCGAGACGGGTTCACGTAGGCTTGTGCCGCTAGCTGATAGCTCAGATAACGGGAGTAAGGCTGCAGCTTGTCACATATTTCAGGATTTAAATTAGTTGAACAAAAACAAAGGGTTAATCATCAACTGCAGAATTAATGTGCAGCATTAAAAGTGCAGTTTAGCCTCATTTCTACTGATTCAAGCAAATAACAGGTGAGTTGTATTCGTTCTCATCGGCACAAGCCTAAAGTTCAGAGCTTCCATTGATCGTCTGTCCCTCCTCAGTGTGACTAGAAGACTTCTCCCCACTAAAGAACCACTGGTGTCCTTTATTAATCACTCCCCACATGAAACGCTCCAATGGAAGCTCGACCTGACTGCTCTTCAGTGTGCAACTAACCAGCAGCAGTAGTGCCTGTGGTGTTGTCACTTTACTTTTGTGTTCAACCGGTTTGTCTCTCTATGTTATTGGCATGGGTGCACCTCAGCACAGCTCTTGCTTGTCAAGATAAGGAACACATGTTGTCGTTCACGAGGGATGTTTTGCATTCGAGCCGACGGGAGTCCAAGCTGCTCGCATTCTTCTTCTGGTGTTTCGGGGGCGGAGCGGAGCGGCGAGGTGAAATCAAAGCAGTTGGCCTTGAGAAGCATGTCGTGTGTGTCCGTGTTTTCTTTTCCCCCATTATTCTGTGTGTGTGTGTGTTGGTGTTTTTAGCAGCATGCTACGTTTGTGTTTCTGTATCAAATACAGGATTAAGAAAGTGGTTTTATTTGACTGAAAGCTGGATGAGTTTGTCTGCTGCTGAACAGGAGACACCAGAGTGAGATGGAGGTCATTTGACAAGTTATACTCTGAGACGGTGTAGATTCTTTAACTCTCGTCATCATTTTGTAAATCAGAGACTAGGACTAATAGTAAGTATTCAAAAAGCTTATGAAATCTAGAAATATATTGTGATAGAAGATCGCCCACCCAGTCCCGTCAATGTAAGTGTAAGGCTTTATGTAAAAGTTATTATTGTTTAGCTTTTATAAGATACGTTCACTGTTTGTTTTGGTCTTTTTATGAGAACTGTTAACAATAATGAAAATAAAGAATATCACCACACTGATCCCAGGCTCACAGGTGAGTATACGAGTCAACACGTCCTTATATGGTGGTTGCCACTTCTTCCCCCGTGTGTGTGTGTGTGTGTGTGTGCGCGTGTGCGTGTGCGTGTGTGCGTGTGTGTGTGTGTGTGTGTAAAGCATGACATCCCTGACTTTGAGTGAATCTGGATCAATGTTCTCGTCTCCTCTGTTCTCTCGCTTCATGGTTTGTGTTCTCGTCTTTCTCACCGTCCACGTGGGGAGCAGCTTTCTGCTCTTGGTCTCAATCCTTCAACACGAGAGCTTCCTCTGAGATCCCGTTGATGCTTTGTGTTCTTTGTTTTCAGGTAAACGCAAAGCGCTGAAGCTGAACTTCGCCAACCCTCCAATCAAACCCACGACTAGATTCACACTGAACACGGCCGGGCCGCCCTTTCAAAACCCGCACATGTGAGTAAACCTTCCTGTCACTTCTCAGTCCTGCAGGATAAATCCTACATGTAGATATATACTGTGTATATATATTTTCTTCTGTATTCTGGCAGAGAGAGGATGAGGACACACAGCATCGAGTCGTCGGGAAAGCTGAAGATCTCCCCGGAGCAGCACTGGGACTTCACCGCCGAGGACCTCAAGGACCTGGGCGAGATCGGCCGAGGGGCCTACGGCTCCGTCAACAAGATGGTGCACAAGCCCAGTAACCAGATCATGGCGGTCAAGGTGATTTTTTTTTTTTATTAATTTTTTTTTTTATTATTATAACTCTCAACCCGGGCTTTAGATTCTCCCCGTCCACTACGAGTGTCTTGACTGTTTTTTACATTTTTTTTACAGAGAATCCGGTCCACGGTTGACGAGAAGGAGCAGAAGCAGCTGCTGATGGACCTGGACGTGGTGATGAGGAGCAGCGACTGTCCGTACATCGTGCAGTTTTACGGCGCTTTGTTCAGAGAGGTGACGTCACCAGTTATTCTCATCGTCGTCGTCGTCGTCACATAAATGTTCGGTCTGTTGACTCTCTCCTCTATCGTTTCAGGGCGACTGTTGGATTTGTATGGAACTTATGGCTACCTCGTTAGACAAATTTTACAAGTTTGTATATTGCTCATTAGACGACGTGATTCCAGAGGAAATATTAGGGAAAATAACATTAGCGGTAAGTCTCTCGTGTCCCACTTCAAACAATACATAAAGAAGCCTGATGTTGACTCCTGCTGCTAAACCTTCTCTTGTGTTTCGCAGACTGTGAAGGCACTTAACCACTTAAAAGAAAACTTGAAAATAATCCACAGGGGTGAGGCCTGATCTGATCTCGTATATCTATCTATCTATCTATCTATCTATCTATCTATCTATCTATCTATCTATCTATCTATCTATCTATCTATCTATCTTAACTGTGTTCAACCAATCAGGCGTCTCTCTTCACGCTCGCCCCCCCTTGTTTCTCCTCACTCTCTCCCGTCAGACATTAAGCCGTCAAACATCCTCCTGGACAGGAACGGCAACATCAAGCTGTGCGACTTCGGCATCAGCGGACAGCTGGTGGACTCCATCGCCAAGACCAGAGATGCAGGCTGCAGGCCGTACATGGCAGTAAGTACACTGAGCTTATAGCCAGGCGGCTACCTCCGGTTCTGTTGAGTGAAGTCAAAGCTTCATGTGTTAAAGCTGCATTCTCTCTAGTGTCCAGCAGGGGGCGACTCCTCTGGTTGTATAGAAGTCTATGAGAAAATGACTCTACTTCTCTCTTGATTTATTACCTCAGTAAACATTGTAAACATGAGTTTATGGTCTCAATCTCTAGTTTCAAGTCTTCTTCAATACAGCATGATGTTCATTTAGTACATTATGGTCCATTTAGAGTCAAAC
>NW_022280056.1:4557977-4568434 GCF_004355925.1 Anarrhichthys ocellatus
CCCACGAAAAACAATCAGAAACATCACAAATCACATGTGCTTGGCAGCAGACAGACAGAAGTGAAGACGCAGCATTGAAAATCGTTGTTTCTACATGAGCCGGATAAACTAACATCGATGTTTTTAGTTTGTTATTTGGACATTCACACTCACTGAGGATTAAGGAGGGCCGCAGTGAGACAGTAAAAAGATGCTTGACATGCGTTATTTTTACCTTCTGAGATAAGAGTTCCCATGAGAGTTTGTGTGTGGATCAGGGGAATTCTCCTCAAAATATCACTCAAGCTGAGGATTATGAGCCAGCGTTTTTTTAGACATAGTTTTTAAAAATGTTTTTTTGGTTCATGAAGGAAAACGTCGTTGCTGCTGCTCCAGAATCTCTGTTCAGTGTTTGTGACTGACACAGATGTGGTGTGTGGTTCATTCTGTGGGGAACACGGAGGAATTTAAGGAGGAAATGACAAAGATGTAGAAAGCTCGTGCTGTATACGTCTCCACAGGGGTGACCGGATGGTGAGGTGCTGCTTTGTGTTTCAAGTGATAGAAAAACAACACTTTGGCCTTAAACACAGTTACAGAGCGCTGACTGGCCACTCGTTGGCTGCAGATGGAGGAGAAGAAGCCATGAATAATTTAGCAGCATACTAAGTGATCTTTACATTATTGGCTCAATATATTAAACATCCCTCATTAACGTTATTACAAGGAATCTTCATTTTGTGTTGGTTCTGTTGGTCCCTGTGGACAAAAGTGGTAGTGTCTCTGAGCACCAGAGTCTCTTTAGAAAACCTCCCATTTTACTGCAGCAGGCTCTGACAGTCTGCTCCTCTCAGTCCTGGTTCTGGTTCTCCCGTGCCTCCCTTCCCTCCGGCGGGTCCAGCAATACGTCCTGGGTCTCCAGCAGCGTGGTGTCGGTGTCGGCTCCCAGAAAGGAGAAGCTCTGCTCCTGGAGGAAGAGGAGACGCTGCTGCTGCCGGGAGCTGAGCTCTCCTCCTCCCTCCGGAGCTCCGACTGCAGGTCCAAGGCTGCAGGTGAAGCCGGATATGGGTCTGTCCACGGTGGACCGGTCTCTGCTGGAGGATCTGGGTCTGTCCACGGTGGACTGGTCTCTGCTGGAGGATCTGGGTCTGTCCACGGTGGACCGGTCTCAGCTGGAGGATCTGGATCTGTCCACGGTGGACCGGTCTCTGCTGGAGGATCTGGGTCTGTCCACGGACTAAACTGAGACTGGTTCGCAACCAGTTAAAAGTTCCTCACTGTGACTTTAAGTCAGACTTTTATATCAGTGGTTCCAGATATTATCTAGTATAGTCACATGTTACATTTCCATATTGTTCAAGCGCACTGTAATCATATATAGGAGATCATCGTTCTCCTGATCACCTCATTGTATGTATTGAACCATTGGTACAATAATGAGCATCATGCATAGATGTCTGAAAAGTAATTGACTTCCTGCTGCAGCCAGTCAGTCAGTCGTGTACTAATTAATAAAAGGTGTTGCAATATACGCTGAATCAGGCCACAGTGACTCATTCCTATAATGTAACATGTTTTTGGAGCAACTCAGCAGCTACAATTTATGGATTTTCACATTTCCCTTTTAATTGTCTCTGGATCTCCTCATAAAAATCTATAATGGTCCTAAGTGACTTATTTTTAATCCCATTAAATACATTTAGAGGTTATTATTCGTCACTTAAACTGCACTTGCCGCCCAATTCCACACATTTGTTTTGCATCATTCCAAATGACTATTTTCAAAACAAAGTTGTAGCTCTAATGTGTCAAAACTCAAAAAAAGCCAATTGCAGCTATTAAAGTAAAAAAGCAAAAGTATGTGATTTGAAACACAGCTTTAATTTGTGCTTCAGTCTTCTCTCACTTCCAACCACCCGCCTGCACCAAAACAAGGTTTCAAACTGTTGAAAAACATCGTTCGTACAGGTGATCTTACATTCTGTACGTTCTGTAGATAAATGCAATGGAGACAGCAGGACAAGAAATGTGCATTAGGCCCACACAGACGGGAGTCCTGCAGGAGGATCAGGGGATCTGAGTAACGTGTGAAAGTCGGAGCATCACGTGTGACAACGTCTTCACACCCTGTTGACTTTGAGTTGAACTGCAGAAAACACAAGTCCACCGATGTGACAGAGCAACACAGCTAGCTTTAGTTCCAGCCTGTAGAAACCACAGGTGAATGCAACACAAACGGTGAACAAAAGATGCATTTTGTTGCAGAAAATTGCTGCGTTTTGAAAACCCCGGATGAAGACGTGTGTGCACACACTGCTGCCAAGCAGCCGACGGCCTGCTGGCTTCCAGCAATTAGCCGGAGCGTTGTGGACGTCTGTGAACTGGAATCAGACGGGAGCAGAATAATGGCAACTTGCACATCAAAGAACATTCAGCGGGTCTGCACTCTGAACAGAGGAGACGTCAGTCTGTCCGTCCTGAGCGACGGGGACAACAGAGAACACATCTGCAGAACAGAAGCAGGAGAAGCACAGGTGGAAGTATTCACCATCACAATGGCTGCAGTCCGTTTGGTTAAGAAAAAAAGGTGTTTTTGTGAATGATGACTTCTGGCGTAGCTAAATGGAAACTAGCTACACCTGCTGCGTGTGACATTGTTATACACGTGTAATTCATCACTTTAAGTCAACAGAGTTTGAGAGAACTCAATCCTTCGCAGCTCCGATCTCATTGCTCCTGAAGAATAGTTAAAATCGACCCACCAATTCATAGTTTTCGTTTTTGAGAAAAAGCCTCAGTAATGAACTAAAACAGCTGGTCGCTGTAGTTTTTAGCAAATGTTATTTAAACAGGAGGAAATAATGCTTTTACTGGGGACTATTTTCAGTGGCGGATTAATCCACGGTGTCCCACACGCACGGATGGTGTGTGGGACTGAGTCAAAATAAACCAATGTTTTTATTCTTATGGTTTTAGTATTTGTGCTTTGAATAAACTGAGTGAATGTATTGCCCCGTTAGAGCTTTATTTTCCCTGTTCAATAACTGGTTACTTGTTGGTTTGCATTGGTGAACAAAACACCAGGAGGAAGTAAACACTACAGTGGAGAGAGATGACTGAAGCTCTGAGAGCTAACGGTTAGCTCGCCTGCTGCAGCAGTTCACCGACCCTGCAGGTAATCTCCCACATTTAAACCCCGACTAGGAAAGTTTTAAAAGTGGAGTTTTTAATGTTTACCAAACAGCACGCTGTGAGTCACATTCATCAAAGTGTTCTTAATAGCCTCTGCTCTGTCATTGTGCGTTATTAACTTGACAAATAGCCGAATTTGTTTCCTGCTGTACTCATTAGGAAACACCTGAGTTCCTGTTCTCTCAGGCAACAATGAGTCATACGGGAGGTGATTTCTGGTTCCTTCCTCATTGCATTTTAAAATAAACTAAACCTGCTTGTGTTCGAGGTTCATCTGAGGAGTCGAGCCGATCAACAGGGAAAACTGAGACGAGAGTCGACCCGTAAAAATTTCTTAGGGGCCATTTTAACTAAAGTTACCTTCAGTCCACATGATATAATGAAAACATCCGTTATGCTAAACAGTCAGCGAGCGCGTAGAGAAGCTTGTTAGCAGCAATGTCACTGGAGACGTGAGAGATCACAAAGCTTCAACCCGCTCCATCACTGGGATGAAATCAGTTTATGAGACAACTTTCACAGCCACAGATTAGATGAGCCAAACACAGACCGTCATCTGCTTCTGCTTCAGTCTACTGATATATACACCGGCACTAACGAGGACTACAGGTGCATGAAATCAACCTTAAGTCCAGGACTTCGTCATCAACGGGGAACTATTTTAAGACGCATGTAAGAAGAAAACACGGAGCTACTAGATTATTCCTCATCATATTGGACGACACGTCTGTTTTGACATTATTAAGAGTGTTGAGAGGCTTAAGTGAGCTCAAACAGCTCTAATTGTCACTATTCTAACACCGCTGCTTATTTTAGTTTATTAGATCAGTTACTTTAATTAGTTTGTTGGACTTAAAAAAAAGAGAATTCAGCCTTTATAGTTGACATTTGTGGGAAATAAGAAAAGTTCATTTTTGGCGTTAAGAAATTGGTCTAGCAGGAGTTAAACATGTGTCTTAGTCCACAGAGGAGGCTGTCATCTTTCAATGATTTAATTCCCCAAAATTGGAGATGCAAGGTTTTTACCTGACTTCATGTGGTCAGTCATCGTGTTTTAAAACCTCCACAGAAACTTCTCAAACCGGAGTAATATTAACTAATATTCACATTACCATTCTGTATAAGGCAACAGTTTACCTGCATTCAAAAACTGTAGAAAACTAACAGGAAATACAAAGGGGCCCATTTACTAGTTTTGAATATTCAGTCTCTCTTTTAAGATCTCAAACCAGAGTTGGTTATTGTTGGAACATTTAAAGACTAAGAAAGAGAATAAGATGTGTTTTACAGTGATCAGCTCAGTAAAATGACTGTTTCTGTCAATGGAGTCTGGTGGCTTTGAGGAGCTCATTTAATAACGGTCCAAATCTCTGTTTCCATCACTGTGGAGCGGAGCTGGAGCCGAATAAATACCTGTGACTACTGCAGTCCATTTGTCCCGGGAACGAATGCCGACTGCGACCTTTCCCACTAGAGACAGAAGACAGATGTTCGCAGGTGTTAGGAAAATGGCTCCAGAGGAACCTTCCCACCTTTCTGAAACAAGAGGGCTGTGATCTTGAATTCTTCTCTCCTGAAGGAAGAATCCTTTCTGGAATGCTAATCGGCAGAGAGTGACAACACCTCTGAGCAGGAAGAGAGAAAGCATAATCACAGTCTGCACCGGCTTCTGTGCGGAGATGCAGCGAGGAGATAAACACATCGCCGATCCACGAAGACGGATTCGCCTTATCGGCTCCAACAGCGACACACGTGAGAGGTTGATTTCAGAAGATAATGAAGACCTCAGCCGTGACGTCAGCCTCCTTCCTCCGAACTGATGCCTGAAAACCACTTCTTCTATTCAATGTTTTCCACTGTGCAGCAGCGCATTCTGCGTTCAGGATCATTCAACAACTGTCCTCCAGTGTGTTTGCAAATGTGATCTGACACACCCTTTCAGAATAAAGGCTGTGACAAACCGAGATTACCACAGGGATTTATTGAAGCGGTGTTTAAAGATGACGAGTGTGAAAATTGAAGCGTGAAAGGCTTTTAAAAAAACTGCTTTTTAAAACCAAAGAGTGCAATGATGGTTGTTGCTATTTCCCACTATACAATAATCTAAGAGTTGATCTTCACTTCTAACCGGCCCGTGAGTTAATTATGATCAGAATTCGTGAATGTTAAATATTAGACTGAGACAGACACTTAAGAATATATGACTGTAACATGCTGAGCATAAGGAAGTGTCTGAAGAAGACACACTTCCTGGGGAAAGCCGAGGAAGTTTGGATTTATCACGAGGGAGAATCAGAAATGAGAAAAGACTGTTTCCATTGAATGGAGACTTTAGCTGAGGTAAGCGTTCCTGGCCGTGGTGATGAATCGGTGGAGGCTTATTATCATCGTACAGTGTGGTGATACAATCTCAGCCTTTCCATAAATCCCCGGCTGTGTCCTTGGGTTAAATTTACTATATGCTACTAAAACTTTTACTGCAGCAGAGTGACTCACGGTAGTTTTTATTCAGAGTGGATTGTGCATGAACACAGAGCCCATACAGCCTGTACAGCCTACAGCATTACACTGTAATACATTCAGGCTCTCTAATTATGAATTTGTTGATTTGTGCCCCTTGAGTCTCTTAGAGCGACATCTTGTAGGTGAAGGCCATGAGGGAGTCTTTTCACTTTGGGCCTCTGGGCCATTCAGGAATCCATCCATGCATCGATGCATGAAGATGTACTTTGAAAATGTTGTTTTGAAGGTATATTCACCCTTTTTAGTTAAAAGTGTGTGTGTTATTGTAAACGTGTGCTGCTATCACTGGTTTGTGTGATTCACAGGATCTGACTCCACCAGATCAAACGTGACAGATAGAAAAGCTTCGTCTTTTAGCTGCTGATGTCGTACTTGTTTAAACGCAGCGGCAGTAACAGGCACACAAACCACAACTGCGAGATTACGTTGAGCTCAGAAGCTGTGGTTGTAAGAGACTCCGAGCTTTAGAGGATTTAGACAAACACAAACCGTCCCAATCTTCTGAATACAGACGGAGGATAACGTTTGATCTCATGTCACATTATTGGAAAAAAAACATTCGCTACAAATGCAATTTGACGACTCGGCTCTTCTCTCTCTTATTAGACGTAACCTGTAAAACATTTTCTCCTCAAATGAAGCCCAGGAATACAAAGAGCAAACAAGCTGTTGTGTTAGTGCTTTTTGTGAGAGTGACTGTATATTTATTTCTCAGACTTTAACTTGAGTAGCTTTGTTTACGCCTGGAGACAAACTGCATCTTGATTGTTTGCACTTCAACCGCTGTTTGGATGGGAAAATGGCCGACACCATGGAACAGAGCCACCGATATTAAACCAGGACTTTATGTTCTTTGTTTGTAACACAGATGAACTGGAGACGGACTTATACAGTAAACCGTCAGAGAGACTCTGAGGAAATATGCTGAGTGCAGTAAACATAACGGGCAGAAACGAAGAGAAGGGGAAAGAAAAGTCCGTCTGAAAAAACACCACGAGAAGCAAACACCCGCCACCGGGAATCCTTGGAAATGTACGTTCATTGTGTAGTGAACTACACAATTTTATTTTCCCGCCCACACTTAGCAGGGGAGGGGAGAAACATACGAAAGGGTTGCTTGGGAGTCCTACCAACATTACACTCTGCAGATACACACAACACAGCAGCTTACTGTAGGACAGCATACACACACACACACACACACTCACCTCGTTCATTGTGTTCATATCTTGCTATTTTTTGTAAATGTCTGTTTCTTAACACTATAAATAAACATAAATAGAGTTTACTTTCAATACAAATCCTTATGACTCATTTGGCTTGATTTTGAGTGAGCGGGTCAATATGACCCTGAACAGCAGAGGTGTCTCATCTCTATTTATCTACATCACCCCATGAAAAAAAGAAAGTTTCAAAATGTAAAAAAAATTTCCAAAGAAATACATGTTATGGTAGTCTAATGCAATTTATATAGGTTTTTCCAATGTACCTAAAAAATAGTTTGAACATGTATTTTTCATGAAAACGAGTGAGTTATCCGAATTGAACTATGATCTATGGAGGGGTGAATAACTCCATTCCAATAAATACTGATTGAATTGTTAGTAATGGTGTTGGTGATGAGGTACAAACTATATTTATTAGGAATTTTTGGTTTCTGACAACTTTTGGATGATGCACCGGGTCACATTGACCCGGGAACATAATGGCTGTACCTAAGAAACGAACGTAACAGGAGGGTTTTAAAAAGGCAATGAGCATGAATTGAAGAGTGTTGGCGGCTTTCGTAGTAAAATGCACGAAAAATGAGAAGTAACTTCTCGTGGGATGTCATACGAACCGTTGAATGAGGTCGTATGTCGGTTTGCTGAAGGGATTCTCGGGCTGCAACTTGCCTTCAGAAGTTAAACTTATCAGAAGCAGAGTTTACAGCTCGCTGAGCTCGGATCGGCTGCAGCAGCTCTTCATCTCATGGCAGCTCGCCACAGGCTGCACTTCACCGCTGTTGGAAGAAGCAGTTCAGTGCAGAATACAGAGTGTTTTGAAATTCCATACAGTAAAGTGGTTGTTTTTTTTGACCCCCCCTTCTCTCACTATTTGTTCATTCCTCACCAGAGGCTATACAAAAAAAATAAAAAAAACAGTTTCATTGCATTTGATTAAAATCCTCCCGTTTCCTCTCTGCACAGCCTGCAGAGTAAATATGATCGTTCTGCCTCATTGCCTCACAATCCAAATCAAATCGCAGACCCTTGATTTTGCTGCACTCCAAGTTGTTGTTGTTGTTGCCCCTGAAGCGAGTGAGAAACAGAATCTAACCGGAAAACAGGGAGAGGAGATGGACAGCGGGGCAGAATAAAGAGAGAGAAATGATCAGTTGTTGTCTCTCTGCTGCAACAAAGATTTTGCTCTAGCTATTAAAGTCACCCGTGTAATCCTTGGAGACGGCCGGTAGGTCATCCTCCAATCAGCATGACATCCTAACAACTGTAGATCTGATATAGTTTCTCTTACTATGACTTATTCCCGGTGATTTCCTGAGTGTGGAGGGAGACCTGGGGGGACCTGAGCTTGTCCGAGCAGAGACATTCATCTCCCTCCAGTAGGCCTACTTAGCTGGCAGTTGTTCTATTTATACGAGTAACTGCTTGATGAGATCTTTAACTTTGACGTGGCAGCAGCAGAGCTGGACTGGAGGTCGTTTAAATCTCAGAAAACAAATATATATCGTGAGGCGACAGCTTGGAGACACAATGGCAGCGATGCAGATTGAATGCCGATTTGCTCAGAGTTTGAAGCATTAGCGTCCTGGGATCTGAACTCCTTTTTTCTCGTTAGCTCCTCTGTTGACCTGCTTAGGTTTGGTGAAGACTTAAAATTGAACTAAAAAGGTGTCGCTGAGTGTTGCACGTCTCCATTTAAAATAACGAATGCAACATGTGAGCGGCCCTCACCTTGTAAACGCCTTTCTAACAGCCCTGTGTTTATTTTAAATGTGCTCTTTAAATACCCCCACATTAATAAATACCACCACACCAGTGTTTGCCTCGAGTGTTTGCAGTATCGGCCTCTTGATTAGAACTTGTGATTGAGCTCCTGCAGAGCGCTCGGATCCAGATGAGTGAAAGAACTTCCACGGCGGAAAATCCGCAGACAAGTGAAGTAAATCACCTCTGCTCCCAACGTCTTCCTCTCGCCTCTCACAATCAGCCGCTCGGCACACGCCGAGGATTGCCTGTCCAGTGTAATCACAGAACTGTCTCGCAGCACAGGAAGCCCGGTGGGCTGAATATGACGGACACATTCGAGATAAATTGCTGCTGAGTTCAAACAGAGGAAGAAGAAGAGAATGGGTGGGGGGAGGGGGGGCACAGTCTGCAGTTAGTTGTGTGGCTCAGAGAGATACGGCCGGTCTGGACTGTTTTTACGGCTGCATTTTCAGCCCGACATATTTGGCATCTTTGGAAACTTTGAGATCTCCACTAGAATTTAACAGGAAGCTCCGTGTGTTTGAACAAAGGTTGACTCCAGGTTGTGACGTCAGTAAATCCAGAATCCAGCAGCAGAAGTGAACTGCAGTCAATGAGTCGCTGCCTGTAAAGGCCCCCTGAGGCCCCGCCCTCTGCTGCTGTACACAGCGATACCGCTTTATTTAAGGTTTATAAATACTGAACGGGGCAAATGTCTGAATTGCACCAAATTAGACAAAACACTCCTTGGTGTCCTCAGAAGAACACTCACCAAGTGTGACGTAGATCGGATGAAGGAATCTGGAGATATGAGAAGGACACACAGACACTTCTTGCTTTATGTTACCAATGATCGGTAATGGTGAGTCGATACATGTACATGTATTGAACCTTCCAAGTTTTTGACATTTTTTGCAAAACATGATGTCCCAAAAAAGCTGAAGAAGCATCAGAGTGAAAGCATATTCCTCGTTCCAGACTCCAGCCGGATGTTGAAAAGGTGTTAAGCTAATTGTACTCCTCCGTCCGTCTGTGGACAGTTTGTCTGCGTTGAGAACGACGGCCGAAGATAAACAGAAATTAGACGTTGTCAACACACATAATCTCACAGAAGCTGCTGCAGCGTTGATCTGATCCCTACGGAGCCCCTGAAGGGTCACGCTGGGACGTTTGTTTTGCATGTAAAGCTGTGGTCACAACCTGGAGCAGTCTGATGCACAATACAGTGTCTTAATGCAGCTCGGCTTTTATCCACGGCGTTGACGGTGAAGATGCATTTAAGTCACTAAGTAGTGAAATGCTTCTTCTTTCCTTTTTTACGACAAGAGACTTAACAAGACAGACTGCTGCTGCATCATTTGTTTCCCATACGCATGTTTACATATTCTCAGATCAGAGCCAGCCTCGCCTCTTATTGTACAAACACAAGAGCCAAGAGGAGCCGGGAAGCCGGGTTGTAAAAAGTCTATTTGAAAGCTATTACTGACCCACTGCATCCCGCCCAGGAATATCCTTTCCCATCCTCAATAACTCCCCGTTTCTCTGGTGTCCTAATTTGCGGTGTGGGGATATTGCTTGTTTTCTCACTATAATAGGCCGAAGCAGAGGAGTAATGGCCGCACTGCTGTGGAGTTGCATTCCTTCTCCTCTCATCCTTCGCTCATTATTCTTGCTGTGGTGTGTTGCAGCGAGGCCAAGTCGCCCTTCATTGCTGGTCAAATGGCTTCTCTCTCTCTCTCTCTCTGTGTCTCTCTCTCTCTCTCTCTCTCTCTCTCTCTCTCTCTCTCTCTCTCT
>NW_022280056.1:4568834-4568949 GCF_004355925.1 Anarrhichthys ocellatus
GTCTGTCTGTCTGTCTCTGTCTCTCTCTCTCTCTCTCTCTCTCTCTCTCTCTCTCTCTCTCTCTCTCCCTCTCTCTCTCTCTCTCTCTCTCTCTCTCTCTCTCTCTCTCTCTCTC
>NW_022280056.1:4568959-4698560 GCF_004355925.1 Anarrhichthys ocellatus
CTCTCTCTCTCTCTCTCTCTCTCTCTCTCTCTCTCTCTCTCTCTCTCCCCCTCTGTCTCCCCCATCGTGGGAGTCGGTGATGGAGGGCGAATCTCTCGGGGAAACAGAATCTAGACCAAAGCCTTCCTGTGCGCCGGCCTCGTAATTAAATTGGCAGATTAAGTTCTCTCTTATTGTGGAGAGTTTAATGAATATTCTCTGTGCTTTAAGTCGCCCGGGTGACGTGAGCTCTGCTTTAGTTATCACTGTGACCCCGTCACACCTCAGCCCTCCCTCTGTTCACCGGCCCGGCACACACCGAAGACCTTTTGACTTAATTGACCTGCGCTGTAGTGACACTTTAGTTTCAACTGATATCCAGCAACTCTGACTTGAAGATGTCAGCGATTGGGATTTCTTTCCAGAAGTATTCAATACCGTTGGATTCAGCATTTTTTGGATGCTAAAGAAACGTCAAGTTTCTGGTGAGGACGGACTAGAAAGGTCTGATAAAGTACTTGACAGACGCCATCTTTGTCTTTGACGGTTTCTTGACATGTGACCTCTTGCTGTGGTGAATGTGACGGATGTCCTTCTCTCAGCACCAAGCGCAGAAGTCACATGATGTCCTACCGTCGAGGAACATCTCCAGGGAGGAGGTTGCGGTGGAAGGTCGGGCCGCCAAAGCGTGTGCGACTTTGATGGAGGTCCCCGTTGGTCTCTTTTAACCGTCACAGTCAAATGTTCATAACGTTATGTGGCAGATCAGATGAGGTGTTTAGGTGGGAGGACTTGTCGATAAAGGCGCTTTGATATTAAGAATCCAAATCCAGGAAACAGGATTTGAGTTGACAGGTCTCAAAGCAGACCAGCAGGGTGAGATGTGTTTTACAGTAAATACTGTAAAACTAGAACTGTTTGTACCAACAGGAAATGATGCAACGAAAAGCAAACAAACAAACTGTGGCCTTAGAATACACCTATCAATCAAAAATAGATAAATAAATAAATATACAATTATGTATTTTTGATTCAGACATATTTCACATTTTGTTTTGTAGTTTTATTCTATTCTATATGTATGTTTCTTGTACATATTCTTTGTAGTATTTTTTCAATTTCTTATTTGATTTTTCTTATTTTCTATATTTATAGATTTGTTTTAGTATTTTAACATCTTTAAAATCCATTGTCTGTGAAAACCTACTCAGCAATAAATCTGATTCTGATTCTAATCAAATGTCTCAAAGGGAAAGCTATTTTTTTGTTTTGTTTTCGGAGATCTTCCACAGTTTCTCTCCCGTTTAAAAATATATATGAAAATGTACTTTTAGGGTGTGAATGCGCTCCATAATAAAATCCTGCTTAAACACTTTACAGCTAATAAAAATAATGCAAACCGACTGTCACATTAGAGTCGTTCAGGCTGAGGACTTGTGAAGGTATAATCAGCGTTATGAGTTCACATCAGAGACAGAAACAACCCTGAATGGTGGGACAGAGGAAACAGGGTGACAGATGAGTGTGTTACCTGTCGCCCGGAGGAGCAGGACGACGGGTGGAGCAGAGCTGAGGGATATTTTGGGAACGCTCCTCTCACGACATTATGACTGTCGTCTTGACGGTTAGGCATTCATTAGGCTTGTCCAGCCGCTGCCCTGAACCCTTCCACAGAGGCAGTTAATATGTAATGTGATTTCCACTGTGTGAATACGATTATGCCGTGTGACAGACAGCGGAGGGCAGCATGCAAGGGCAGGATGCAGACAAACAGGGATGAGGGTCGTGCATAATGAGGAGAGGGAGAACGGCCGGAGAGAGAAGAAGAACACCGACGCTGACGAGCAACGAGATCCGAGCAGCATCAGGAGAAAACACAAAGGAGAGTGTGTGTGTGTGTGTGTGTGTATCAGGGAGATGAAACAAGCAGCAGGATGTCCTGTGTGGCTGCTGAGATGGAGGCGGAGCACACTGAGCTGTTTGTCCTACAGTTTAATAGACTCCAGACTGGAACACATCAGAGAGAGGCTGACAAAACCTGCACACACACATCCATCTCAACGCTGCATGGAAAAGTGTTTTCCAGCACAGCTGATCGACTCATCGGGTCAAAAGAATGAGGTTTCACCGGATTCTACATGTATTCTGCCCATAATGGAGCTGAAATATGTCCAGTTGCAGATTTAGACGAGTTGCACAAACAAACTCAAGAGCTCTGCATAATCTTTTTCCAAATAACAAGAATGTTTAGCTTATTCATCAGTATTTAACAACACTCTTCCGTCTTTAATTATTTCAGCATTCAGCACTAAAAAGCAGAGCGTCAGTCTGTTTAAGATCTTCTCCCTCTGGCATCCAGTTCTTATTAGTTGTGTCAACTTTTTACAAAACATTAAAGGGCCAGTGCAGAATGGACTGTCATTTAAATCACTGTAGTGTTTCCGTTAGCTTAGAACGAGCCCTTCATATGGACGCATGGAGCAGGTCCTCCTCACAGAGTCCGCTGTGTTGCACCACCATGTTTCTACGGTAGCCCAGAACGGACAAACCAAACACTGGCTCTTCCGTGTTACCTTCCGTGCTGTTCCAATTTCGTCGAAAATGTTGTGAAGTGATTCGTCTCTCCATGGCAACCTAAAACCTCACTAATCACGCTGATTGTCGTGAGGGATGCGCGTGCAGCTCCATCTGAAACATTTAAAAACAGAAAAGCACGGTGCAGCTCTCGTCAGATCGACCCAGCTGCATTATTCAGGAGCACCGATGTGTTCTCCGTGTTCTGCTGCAGCTGAAGTCGTGGATTCATTCGGCGTCATAGGTTCCACGCAGCAGAAGTTAGAGAGCCTGAATGTTCCCACATAAATCACACGGTGTTATGAGTGGAAACGGCTCGGGCAAAGTTGAGCAACTGTGGTGAACGCCGAGCAAAATAAATCATTTATCACCTCTAGCTGCACCAGTGAGCCGTGCAGCGGTGAAATAGTGGAGGTGGGCCCCGGGAGTGCTTTGTCACCGAGCACAAGAAACCAGCTCCAGTCTACCCGCGCGATGCAAATGAAGGTTGTGAGTCAGGCGCTGAGATGAAGGTACGTGGGTTGATGGAAGTGCGTGTTTGAGCCGTCACTGTGATCTGAAGAAGTGGTGATCAGCCCCGCTAAGAGGGAAACTCATCTGGTCTGTTATTTGACTCCAGCAGCAACGTGTAGAAGGTATTTATCCCCGTTAACACGTTGGTACCATTGTCAACGCTCTTAAGTGAAACCAATTTGCTGCGGCGGGCCGGCGTCGCAGTGGAATTGGTTTCAATTAAGGCTGCTGAAGGTGTCAAAAGTTATTTCTCGGAGGTCATCAGCATGGAAATGAAATTCCCACTGTGGCTTCTTTTGTAATCTGCTTATTTCAGAACATATGCAGCAGATCTAATTCTATTTCTTTAATTTTAATAAAACAGAACAGTCCCTGACATAAGACCTCATAAGGCAAGGCAGACAAATAATACCAATAATAATGGTGAAAATAATCTGGAGAGTAGTGACTTCATATCTAAATATATATACACATAGAATACAATTAATACATTTTAATATATATAAATAAAAAAATATTATACACAAAATATACTATATATATATATTAAAATATAAATTAAGTAAAATAGAATAAAATAAAATAAACGAATAGAAATAAAATAATTACATAAATGCAAATAATGAAAGAAACAGACTTTTACAATTGCGTTTGTATCTGAGCAGGATTACTTAGAGATTAACAGAGTAATAGTCCTGGTAGTACATCACAGTTCTGTTAACACAACACAACTCTCATTGTTCAAACCTCTAAAGGTGTAACACGGGTCCACCTTCGTATAAAAGAGTACATTATGCCCATTAATGAACCTGTTTCTGCAAACACTGAGTTAATGTTGGTGGTTTTGCACCTTCCAGTTCACAGTTATCATCCTGGCAGTCATTAAAGGTATCTGCATATATACCTCAGATCTGTGTCACCGAAGTCATATCAGCAGCTCTATGCGCCGACAGAGCATTGTGTTTAGCATGAAATCTCACATTTCACATGATTTTCAATCAACATGTTCTGCTCTCTTTGTTCTCTCCTGAGAGGAATAAAAACAACAACAAAAGAAACAGTCAGCAGCTTCCTCGCCGTACTCATTTCCCTCGGATATATCTGAGGGGTCAGACGGTGCGGCAGATTTATGGCTCCCTAGACTTCGCAGTGACCAATCTGATTCAGCAGATAATTGCTGGGTATGAGGTGTTATCAAGTGGACAAGCGAGGCGCCTTGATTTATTACCCAGATTCTCAGGTTAACTTCATCAGGCGAGCCGTCAGAGGGACGGTGTCGTCTGCTAAAACTGCAGGAAGTAACTGCCGCCCGGGGACGCTGTTCAGCTCTCACTGGTTGTAAAGCAATTAATTGTATGGATGCACGCCAGACTGCAAAAAAACAAGTAGAATTTCATCATGACAACAAAAAATAAAGCTGTGGTCTCTGTAAAGTCTGAAGGAACATGACACCGACATCACACCGTCTGATTGGTGATTGGCTTTAAGCGGCACAATCAGCGGAAAGAAATCTGTAGAATCAATTATCCTTCATTGTGTGATCTGGTGACACGGCGTGGCGTCGGTGCTGTCAGCTTGAGTAAAAATGGATTCATTCGGGAATTAATTACATCCAACAGAATAATATGTCAACAGATAGTTCAGCCTTAACTAACCAACAGAAGATGTATTTGACCTGCGCGGTGCTCCACAAGATAACACTCAATTATACGTTTGTATTAATCACATACGTGCACTGTTAGCACTGTTAGCACTGTTAGCTGCTAGCAGCCGTCTCAGCCAACGCCATGTTGAGAGCCGTGTGAAGGGAACAGATACGCTCTGAACTTCGTATTGAGCTCCTTAAATAAAGATAACGGCATGCTCATGTTGCCATCATCATTATCGTCGGGGTGCAATTTAAAAAAACTTCACTCACTTCAACTCAAAGACACAGAGACTGAAACTCTTTTTTTAAAAGTGAGCTCCCTGAAAGCCACGGTACTTTACACACTGTATGTGATGAACAAACCTTTATAAACCTTTACATCTCTTAAATCTTTCGACCGTGACGCACCAAGAGAGCTTAGACTTTTGGCAAAGCTGTTAAATGAGAACAGAAAATATTTGCAATCCTGATCTTCATTTGAATTCATGATAATAAGCCATAATTCTCAGACTTGTTGTCACATTTTGCAGAATTGATCTGTGCAAAGAGTTGTAGTCATTTATATGGAACAGGTTTCATCTGGAATCATTTTGCAACCAGTTGTAGGAAACATTTATTAAAGATTTTAAACGTTTATCCGTCCCAAAGATTTATCAGCTCTTCTGTTTTCTGGCCCGACTTTTCAACAAATTTGAGAAATCCTGCAGACTGATGGACAGACGAGACTGAAAACGTGAGTAAACTCTTCAGTGTTGATCAGTTTGTAGGTTTCAGACAGAACAGAGAACAAAACCTCGACGTCAGGACGTATATTTACACTCCTTTATTTACACTCCTCGTGTGTGCGTTTGACGAATGGAGACGAGGAGGTCTGAAGGGAACGGATGTTGTGTGGGCGGAGAATGACATCAGCGGTCTTTTCAAGGGCATCCCAAGGTAAGCGGGGAGCTCTCACTCCTCCGTGCATCGCGGCTCCGTTTTGCCACAGGCCACGACGGAGTGCTCTCTCACCATCATCCCTCTGCCTCCACTGTGACGACAGGCTCTTTAAAGCGACACCCACAGGGGCCCAAAGATGACTGCTGGCATGTGATTGGCTCTGCCGGGCTGCCCGGTTGCTATGGAGGAGCTGGAGAGGTTTTTTTTTTTTTTTTTTTAAAGCAGATTTTCATACGTCTGGAGAGGATGTAGTGACGCCTACACGGCAGGACTGGTAGGTGATTTGTCACATGTGTCTTAAATTAGAGGCAGATCAGATGAAAGTTTAATGAATTTTAATGATCGCTGTGAGGAAAATGGGTCACTTCAGCTGCAAATAGTCATAAAGTACTGCAAAGATATATATTATATATATTTATTAAGAAGCAAACAGAGCTTTCTATTGGGAGGATGTTCGGAGCGTTAAAGAGGTGCGCAGAGAAATATCACAACTTGTTGACAAAGATAAAATAATTGATAAATATAATGTAGCCTCTAGAAATAATAAACAATCTACATTTAATGAAAAGTTTATATTTCATATTAAATAAGATCTGAAAATGGATAAAACGACAAATGAAAATATTATATTCCAGTAATGTCCTTGATAGATTCTTGATAGTTTATGAAAATGTTGTTATATGATGTAAAAATGTTTGAGAAAGAAAATTGCTGCTTTTTCAGTTGGAATAACTCAGTAAATATTGCTTTGGTAACATCTTTTCTACAAAGAGATCTGACTTTAACGACATTATGTTTGATTTATGACGTTCTAACATACTTTTAGGAAGTAAAACAGCTAAATTATCATAATTGTTTTTACACATTAATGCAGAGGAAATGCAGGTTTCTTCAGCCCTGAGTAGTGTCTGCAGTCTTCCTCACAAGCTGCATACAATCACCAGAGAGGTGGAGCTTTGAATGAAACCTGAGAGGCCAAATAAAGGGGGGGGGGACACTGGCTGACTTTCCATCAGGTCCAACAAAATGTGTCGTTAAAATCTTGATCCCATAAATAAAACTGAGTCATCACATTATCTGGTTGTCAGTTGGTTAACAGTTCTCAGCCGTGAAGTTTCTTTCTAGTTTACATTCGCTGTTAATAACGTAACACATCGTGTGTCTCCTTGAGGAAAGTTGTGAATGCATTTCCTGTCGTTTTTTTTCCCATCATGCATCGTTTACATCCGTGTTTAACAGCTTGCAGTCGTCTTCTTCACTGCAGGTTTTGTGGAGCCTTTTTAAAACGCGCTGGTGTTGTGAGTGAATTCATCACAAGATTTACACCGTATATGCATCGTGTTTTATACACTATCTCCCTTTGTGTGCATGTGTATACACACTCATTCTCTGTTATGTATGGGATCTCTCGACAGTCCCGTTACTGGTGTGTGTCCCTCAGGGGAACCATCTTTGAATAAGTAATGTTTACTAGTACTGGGAGGTAAACAGACAGCCGGCCTCCTGTCCAATAACTCCAACAGAATTCCAATACAAATGTTATTTCAGTACAAAAGAAGAAGAACAATAGTGCGACATGCTGGAAAGGGCTCCATTATTCTCAGAAACGAGCCGGCGGTGGAGAGCTAGCTGAGAAAATAAAGAGTCTGATTATTTTCTTCATGTACACTTTGGTGGAAACTATCAATGTAGGAAGATTCATTATGTTTGGAAGGTTTTAGAAAATAACAAAAAGTTAGTCAGCTTTTCCATTGCTGGAATCCAGAGTTGTGGACGTGAGATTTCAGACTGAAGTCGTCATAAAAACGGGGACTTGCCTTTGACTTGTCTGTTGTGAAACTTGATATAACAAACAGACAGCTTATGTATGAAGTTATAGGTCATGTGATAGTCGTAGCTCACAGAGAAGGACTGGACATTGTAATTAAGAGGAGCAATGAAATGAGATGGAGGTCTGTCTTTGCAGGTGCAACAGGAGCTGTACGAAGAAAAATGGGTAAAAACAATAAATTAAACGTCCAATTCGGGAACAGATGGTCAATAAAGCCTCGGGCGTACTCCCAGAAAAAGATGCGTATAACGGACCACCGTGGACACCATCAGGGATGCATAGTCGTTCTGTTCATCTTGGCTCAACTTGGACGACGTGTTCCGCATACGTCCAGTAGATCGCTACGCTACGCTACGCTACGCTACCACTTGTAGCGAAGTGGCAGCGCGGACAAGTCGGGTCTCCCCAAATGGCGAGATCATTTGTAAGTCATGAAGAAAGCAGCAACAACGCCATTCTTGCTTTTTGTCCTTTTATGACACGTAGTCTGCACTGACTGCAAGGTAAATGCACACTCGTGAATATGCTAAAATCATATAATAAAATAAAATGACGTCGTACAAAAGGTGAGGAAGACTACTTATGGTGGGTCGACTTTCAACCAAGAGACCAGGGTTCGTGTCCCAAAGCGTTGTTTTGAAGTTATGAGTGATGTTTATGACGTGTTATGTTACGTTGTTTACGTTTTACTTTCCTTACATAATTATCTTAAGCCCAATCATAATGTTTTGTTGCCTATAACCTGAACCTAACTGTGAATATATACAGTATATATGTATATATGTTTATTTGCTCTGAACACGACCATCTCCGTTAACTACACCTTACTTCTCGTGTGTTCTATACTCAAGTTCCATGCACCGATGCTGCAGAAACATTTGTAGAAACCGTTGCTTCGGACATAAAACAACATTGTCCAATATTGATGTTGTTGTTCTTCAACGGGGCGGTGAGACCGGTGGGGGTGCACGTGGAGGATGAACCTGCAGAGAAAGAAAGAACAACGGCTGCACCCTCGTTCGTCAGCATTCTGAGACCTGAAAGATTTACCTCCTTATCCCCGAAACACTGCTGATCATGTTCGCACTGACTTTGAGCTTGTTGCCAACATTCTGGACACTTTCAAAAGTATCTTCATCGTCTGGAAACAAGATATCCTCAGAAACTAAACTCTTGCTCCGCCGCTACACTCCGATCCTCCACCTTGTAAAATCCTTTGTACTTGTTGATTATCTGCTAATTAGAGAGCAAATGTTGCCTGAGACACGGAGGCGGTAAATACGGACAGTGGAGCCATGCATGTGGAATTGATTTGCTGCTCTCAATTTCCAAAGGATAACAGCGGAGATGAATTATTCAGAAAGTCTGCACCTCTCACTGGACGGCTGACCTTTAAGGAGGACCTTAGCTGCGCTTGTTAGTACCTGACTGATAAACTCGGAGCGTTCAGGCCTCCACAAATCACTGAAATGTGGATTATGAGAGAATTTTTCTGGAGTCAGATCGGCCTTATTCTCCTCTTGGCAGGTCGTGGAAAAACTCAAATTCGCCGTGAAAATACGCATCGCCATGAGTGACCGACTGATTGTAAACTCATTACTGGAGATGCAAATTGAGGCACATGGAATGAATTTATCATTTCGGTTACGCCTGGAGATTCAGAGCGGCAGAATACGTTCACAAATGAAGCCGCGCCGTCGCTTGTGTTTAGACCTCCGAACATTGATCCACAGGCGGAAACTCATCTATACCTGAAGACAATGTTCCAACAATACCTTACAGACTCACTTTCAAGCTGTCTTTGGAAACAAACTCAGCACTTAACTTGGACTCATTTGTCTGTTTTTACGTTGAAGCGGCTTGTTATTTTATCCCATTAAATCCCCAGTAAGGTCAATATGGATTTTATTGTTCAATAGCTCCTCCATTACGGCTCTATTCTAACACCATGCAGCACACACACACACACACACAAAAAACGAAAGTGTTTCTCTCTAGATAGCCTCGATTGCAATATTCCAACCATCAATCTGAAAGAGAATAAAACATTTGCCCGCTACACACGGTTTCCTTTCCAAGTATGATTCCCAGACTGCTGGATGTATAAATCGTCTTCCTTTCATGCATTTTTCACAAAGAGGAAAGGGATCCAAAGGCCGGTGGTACTTTGATCGCTCGCTGGTTTGTTTGTTTGTTTGCTTTTCTGAAGCGTGAATCTCTATTTTTCCCTCTTTTGCTTTGAATTGATAAACCATCTGCTCCCGTGACAGTTCAGAGCAGAGTGTCATCCACGGCAGCGCTCACATTCTCACAGATGCTGCTGTCAGAGAGCCAGACGGAGAGCCAGAGACATGTCCTGCTGCACGCTGTGTGTGTGTGTGTGTGTGTTAGGGGTGTTTACCAGAGAACAGTTACAGGCATCTTGTGAGTGGATCATGGATGGGTTTACTGAACGGGTCCTCCGGGCTCAGGCACAGGGCTCCAAAGTGTCACGGGCCCCCCTGGCCTTCGCCTACAAAATGTCAATTCATGAGACGCTGACCGACCACGAAGAGACTCCAAATGACCACAAAGGCACATAAAAGGACTACAAATAGACACAAAGAGATGGATAACGACTACAAAGAGACACACAATAACCGCAATGAGGCACAGAATGACCAGAAAGAGACGACTCAACTGCAAAGACACATACATATCTACAATAAGGGGCAAAACAAAGACACACAAAACGACCGAAAACCACACAGAATGACCACAAATACACATAAAACCATGAAAGATGCCTAACGACTACAAAGAGACACAAAATATTTACAAAAGAGTGTGTCTGTGTGTCCATGTGTGACACATACTGACCACGGAGAGACTCAAAATGATGCCAATGAGACGCATCAACATGTCATCAACTGCAAAGACACAACAAATAACTACGAAAGGGGGCAAAACAACCTCAAAATGACACAATTTTGAAGACATATAAACGTGAAAGATGCCTGACGACTACTGAGACACAAAAGAGGCTAAACAACTCTAAATTCCGTGTCTCATGTTTGACTCCCACCACGGAGAGACTCGCAATGATGACAAAGAATCGAAAACAAGAACAAAGACACTCACAATAAACACAACCACAAAGAGACGCCAAATGACCACAAACAGACCACAAAGCCCAAAACGACTTCAGACACAAAACAACAACCGAAGGAGGCTAAACAACTACAAAGTCTCTGTGTTCTTGCTCCTCTGTGTGTCTCATAATTATCATAATAATAGAAACTGAATTCAAACTAAAAAGCAGGAGCAGACTGTAAAATACAACGCTAACGCGGCTAATACTCTGCACCCCGTCTATTAGATAATCCATCATGTCCAGAGAATATACAGCATAATACTGCATGTAGAACGTAAAGTACAGGAAATAAACAGAGACTGTGTGTGTGTTAATCACACTTAATTCATGAGATTACATGAAAACATCTCCATTAGAGCATGAAATCTGTTAAAGAAATGTTACCGTAACTAACATAGCAGATCAAATAACGTGTTTCAATAAACCTCTCTTTGTTGTGTTTCAGTGGCAGAACCTCGTGTGAGGAAAAGGCCGTTCTCTAACACATCGAGGGTCTAATCAAGGTTGTCAGGATTGTGCGTTGCTGGTTTGATGTTTATTTCATTTGACTTAAGTCAGAGTCTCCGTGCTGCCGCTTCATTACACCTCCTGACAAGAGAAATTGTATTTTTTAGAGGCTGAAAAAACATGATTTTTCAAAGCCCCCTTGTGCACACTGCTCCCCCCCCCCCCCCCCCCGCCGCACACACACCTTCTAAAATATTCTACACAGAATCACAGACATTCTGGGTGTTGTATTTCCTCCTCAGTCATGCGAGAAGTGAAAATGCAAAGAGACGAAGAGCGAAGACGACAAAAAGAAGGAATACCCGCCGCCCTCAGCATCCCCTCTCGTAGTGTAAATGATTTGTTTTTAAATGCTGTTGAGCTGCAACGTGTTTGTGTGAATTGACAAATGGATGTTTGGAAGAAGGAGAGCCAGAGTTATATGTTCCAGCATGCTGGAAGCCACGAGAGTGTTGCTGCTGCATTCTGGGTTAACTCCGATGTGAAACACAATCGGCTTCCCTTTTCTTCTATTATTCAACTGCCTTCCTTTGAGATTTGGCTTATGTATGATTGAACAGGGCTTCATTTTAGATTGGATTTTCTGACAAGAGCACTTGCTATTTTAAGCCCCAACTTCTGTCGGACCAAAGGAGCGTAAGACACCCGATCGGCTGGTGAATGACACGGTTAATGCGCACGGTCACCTGAAGAGGAGGCGGCCGGAAGGTCGATCGATGCAAACCTTAGCGTGTGTAAATATGCATGTCAACGGGACTGTGATACATACAGGGAAAGGAACATGTTTGGCATCACGTGGGTATTGATTACAGCTGAGGTGAAGTGGGGGGGGGAAAGAAAGGTCCATGTTAAACATTTATTTTGTTGTAGTTTTATGTAAAAAGAAGAATAATCAAGTTTGTATCAAGTTTTAATCATTCATTAAGCATGTCTTTACTGTGCTGTGCTGCTTCCCAAAGAAATGTAACACAGTAGATGGTTCCCTTTAACAATGTTTATCTTTATTATATTTAGAAAAAGAAAAATATTTCATCAGGAACCAGGACCAGACCTCCAAGCCAGACTCAACAAAATACACTAAGCAAGGAAATGTATCACAAACACATTATCTAGGGTCAAAGAAACATTCAAAGTAATGAACATACACAAATATTATGGCAACAAAAAACAGTCAAGTTGAAAATAAGATTCAAATCTTAAAATAAGAACAATTGGAGAGTAAGTTAACGACCTGAAAGCTGATTAAAAACACAATTCTTTCAAATTTTTCTTTATGGGTTTCCACTATATGATGGCACATTAAAGCGGTGTTTTGTATATTTTTGGCACAATAAACAGAACATTAACATATTACAGGCTTACACACTGGCTGAAATGTCCGGGTTGCTGCTGGGATCGGCTGCAGCCCTTCCTGTGAAGGAGAAGTGTTTACAGATGATAAATGCATGGAAGCCCTTTAGAAACTGATCTAAAAACACACAAACAAACATTATTATCCGGTTTTCATGCAGCGCTGCAGGTAGAAGCAGAAATAATTAGATTTCTGACAGTGAACTCAGGGTTTTCAATGCTGGTGGAGAGCTTGCATCATCGCAATCGATTCAACGTCAACATGTTTTCCGTGTTTACAAAAATGAGGAGGATGAGGTAAAAGGGAAGCAACGGCCAGCTTTGTTTGTGTAAACAAAGAAATGTTGAAAACGAGTATTGGACCAACAACTAAGCTTTTATTCAGACCACATATCATATATTACCTTCACAAAATGTCTCACAGGCCGTCTGAGGAACATCATCATCATCATGAAGCAGACTCTTTGCTCTCTCAGCGATTTCAGAACATTCCCCCAATGTTCACTGAAAATTTCCTACATACGACTCATTGAGGATTTCCTCCCAAAAGAAGAGAGAAAGAGAACGAGAACCCACCGCTTGGATTTCCTCAAACCGCAAAAACAGTCTGAATGTTTAACACACCTGCATGCAGACGGTCTGCAGAGCTCTTGTGCAGCGTTTCATGTTTCGCTCCATGTCGTTGTTTGTTTTCTGAGACTTTACGGCACAGATGTGATGCATTAACGTCATATAAGAGACTGTGCATGTCCCTCTGTATTAACCTGCAGCATGAAATATAAACACTGGGGTTTGTATAAACGTACGACCACAGTATGTTAATATTCAGAAGCACACTGGTCACCATGAAAAGGAGGAGATGGAGCGATAAAAATACACATGTTGGGTTAAGCTTTTATTAAAAAAGGAGATACAAGCCGGCCATCAGGGCTCATGATAGGATTTAGAAATGAAATTAGTCAAATCAGTCAGAGTTTTAATAAGATATTTCCCCCCAAACTATAGGAAATACTCACATGATTGTTGTTGTTTCACAGTGAGCCAATAAAAAAAAACGTTTCGCTGAAAAAAGACTTAATTGCAAGAGAATGGAAGTAATCAAATACCCCAAATGTGAATTTTAGTCCAGAATATGCGTGTTCTCCTCGCTATCAGCAGCTTTAATTCACCCACAGGACTTTCATAAACACAGTACATTTGGAAGATAGAAGTCATATTTGGCTCAATAGTCTCATGCTGCTCCACTTTCTATTTTCTATTGTTTCTCCCTGGAACACAAGCTGCAGAGGCTGATTTTAGCAGAAGAATCCGGCAAAATCTCAATTGGTAGATTCAGAATATCATTTTTTCACCTGCTGGTTGACATGAAAGTAATTGGAACCGTGAAGTAAGAAATGTGGAGTCTTTCAATCCTAACCTGTAATCATCATCATCATCTATATAAACAACGTTCAGCCTGCTGGTTTAGTTTTTTCCAATTTGCTGAATATGTGGAATCATTTGGAAACCGCTTCAATGAGAAAACTGTGTTGAGAAGCAGACGATGAAAAGCTTTAGTGAGGAGTCGACCGCCTGAGGAGGCAGAAGGTGAGGTTTTGTTTTCAAACTTCCTCTTGGTCCCAAATTTTTGTACCTTTGTACCTGAAACTTGGAAAATAATTCCTCTTGACCTCCCATTAGCCTTCAGTCCAGTGTGATGGTCATCAGCTATGATGGTTTGTCCCTCTGTCTCTCCATAACGAGTGGACGGAGGAGAGTTTTGAAGAAATTAATTTATTCAGTTATTAAAATAAAATAAATTTGGGGTATTTTAAGTCTCCAGTTTTTAACGACAGTGGAGTGAAAGCAGGAAGTGAGGGACAGAGGTTATTACAACACATTAATAAACAGTTGTATGAAGAGCAAGGAAGTCCATGTAACATGGATGGGTCAAACAAACACAGGACTGTCATCCAGGATACTGCTGTTCGTGTCAGAAGTTTATTTTGAAAAGACACTATGCACATAACAAGTGGAAAACTGTGTTTCCTGTGAACATGGAAGTTTATTCTGAAACGACACTGAATAAAAATAACAAGTGGAAACTGTATGTTTCCTGTGTAAAACAGACATTTATTTTGAAAAGACACTATGCACATAACAAGTGGAAACTATGTTTCCTGTGTAAAGAGAAGCTTATTTTGAAACGACACTGCATGTAACAAGCTAAAATTGTGCGTTTCCTGTAAACACGGAAGTTTATTTTGAAAATAAACCATGCATTAAATGCGCGGAAACTGACATGACACTAGAGGGGTAGATAGAGCGTCATAGTTTGAAGCTGAGGGCCACTGACCAACCGTTGGCATTTCTTGAGTTGGGAGTGAGAATGTTTTGTTTTAAACTCTAAACCAGAGGATGAATTCTAATGATTCTTTACCTCCTGACGACACCAATAAACATTCATATTTGTTGATGAGATTGGTGTGAACGGAATATTCCATCGAATTACAATTTTTTGACTGCTCTAAAAGATTTATAACTTCCTCTCTTGTTGAGGATGGCTGCTGAGTTCAGCAATTCCAAAGGATTCCAATGGTGGTCCAGAGACAGCAAAATAAAAAAATTTTAAAAAAACGTAATAATGTTTATAGAAATTTTTCGAAAAGCTCCTGCAGCAACATCCCCTTCTCTGGTATTGATCCACATGTTCAGTATGTTCTGATCAATTGTTGTTGCACCAATACATCACTAAACGGTAACTTCTGTTCATTGGCTGCAAAAAAACCAACATAATCCAAGATGGGGACCAGAAAGCAATGGGTGACGTCACGATGACTGCGTCCACTTCTTGTATACAATCAATGGTTCCTCCACTTTCTATGTGGGTTTCAAGACCCTGCCCTTGTTGGGTCACCAGCTACTATCACACTTGATAAGAACTTACTTGATTGTTCTTGTTTTAAACTAAGAAGCAACATGAGGACATCACAACAGAGTAAATCACTGCGGGTTGAATACACCCTCTGGAATCACAGCCGATATCTTTTAATCCAACCTGGCAAATGACCAAAGAGAAAAGGGGGAAAACACGGCGGGAAGCGCTTTTCATTTTAGATAGTCATCTTCTCTCTATTTGAAGTGACTAAAGATTGTCACCCTCATTCTGCAGCCGTCACTTGTCAAACACCTCCTCCACGCCCTCACACTTGCTGTGTACTTGTATTTTTTTTCCTGGAGGTGTTTGTCGAGCGGCCCCGTCAAATCCTGCCCCCCCCCAGAGGACGCTCGGGTGCTGGCATGTTGACAAGAGCAGCTGCCTCAGTCAACCCTGAGCACTGATAAGAAGCAGCACATCTAAAGACTGAATAATGGCCTGCTGTCCTCGCGCCTGCAGATCACTCCCATGCTGCAGGACAGCAGGGGACAGGCAATCAGCGCTCAATCTCTGGGCAAACGGAAAAAAAAATCAAAAAAAATCAGAGAAAGTGGTTCATGCAGTCGACGGGAGAAGGAAGGATGATGTGTTTACATTTACTGCACAACTGGAATCAGGCGGCAACCTCCTCGGTTCTGAAAAGTGGTTTAAAGCTGCATTCTCACTAATGACCATCAGGGGGCGACTCCTCTGGTTGTATAGAAGTCTATGAGAAAATGACTCTACTTCTCTCTTGATTTATTACCTCAGTAAACATTGTAAACATGAGTTTATGGTCTCAATCTCTAGTTTCAAGTCTTCTTCAATACAGCATGATGTTCATTTAGTACATTATGGTCCATTTAGAGTCAAACAGACCATAAAGCAGGGGATGCTTTAGGGCGGGGCTACACAGTGATTGACAGGTCTGTACCAGAGTCTCTACGTCACTCCTCCGTCATCTAAATATGGTCACCTCCGTTCACTGGTTGCAGAAAACCAAGAGGTGATGCCCAAAATCCAAGAGGGCAACAGCCAAAAAAACAAACAGCCCCGGACTTTCGAGTCAAATAGACCCTAAAGCAGAGTATGCTTTAGGGAGGGGCTACCTTGTGATGGACAGGTGGCTACCACACCGTTGTCCTGTCTGGGAGTTGTCCACGTTTTTGTCTTACAACTTTAACCCTTTCACTGTGTTTTCAGTTCGTGAGAGTTAATTGTTACATTTTGGTCCTAAAAATGTTTTATTCTGCGTCATCTTGTCCTTAGCCCCACCCTCTTGCATCACTTCTAAAAAAAACAAGATGGCGGACAGCCAAAAACCAAGATGGTGACGGCCTAAAGACCGCAAGAATTCCGAACTTGAGGCTTCAAAACCGTTGAGCACAAACCAATTGGTGACGTCAGTGACTACGTCCACTTCTTTCATACAGTCTATGGTGGAATACTCTCACAGCCGAATATTTTACAAAAGACACATTTAAACAACTTTTTGACACACCTACACATCGTTTTGGGGTAAGGGTTAGTACTCTACTATTCTTCTGGACGCCGCAGTTTAGATATCTCTCGTGCAAATTCTCTTCAAATGAGCGGCTGGACAGAAAAGGACAGCTGCGTCTTGTTCATCAAATTCATATCCTACACCATCACATGATGTAGTATGCATGTATATTTTGTTTGATCTGAAACTCACACGCCCATAAAGCCGCAGTGAATGGGATCCATTTTTTGGTAGGAAAATGATTTAGTATTAGACAGAGCGGATTAAAACTATTGATTGTAAGTGTTATTTCAGCATCATTGATTGTACACCGAACAGAGGACGAACTCATCGTGTACCTGGCAACCAGAGTCCGTGATAAAACCTTCATCTTGTTGCACCTTCAGCATTTTTTAAATCCACCTGTATGAAAAGACACATTTTCTTCTTTAGGCGAGAAAGAGTAAGAACCCTTATCTCTGTCCTTCAAAATGTCTTGTAAACAGGATTTGATGGACTAAAGCGCTCTGGTCCAGAAAGCAGAAGTGTTGCTAGCACTGATGGGCACCGTTGCTCCTCCTCAGCTGAAGAGCTCCTCTCTCAAACTCACTCTCTGCACCAACACACTCACCTGCTGTCTGTCAGCAAATAATCAGCGGATGACAGTTTTATAATTCTGCAGGGACGGTGAGATTATTCTTCACAATATAAGTTACAGCTTGTATGAATATTGCATTCCAATGCGTCTGTATCACAAGTTTCACAGTAAGTTCGATATTTTTCTGCTGCAGTGCTGCAGCTTTCTGCAGTGAAAAATATTTTGGATTTATTCACTCTGTAGGCCATCAGAGCCTGTTCTGCTTTATGTGGAAGATGTCATTTCTTCGGATGGAATCACACCTGACAAGATGAAGAGTTACAGTGATGTAATGTATCCCGTTTTAAAGATTTTTGTTCTTTTCACTGTTGTCCTTTCATTGTCCTCCAACGCTAATGTGAGCCACGATAAACTGGCAAAATGTCAAAAGATTTGTCTTCATAAGGTTGACTTTGTCCCTGCAGTGCTGTCAAATCCCAATTTAAGAGCTCCAGTGCACCAAAGGGCGTTGAGTACCCTTAGTAATTAGAGAACATGAGATGTGTATGGAAGATCATGACAACCAAGATTCTTATGTTTGAAATGTTTCTTTTTCTTTTTGTGGTCATGAAGGAAGAAACACTTTATCATAAAAACACACATAAGATTGCTTTTCTAAAAACATCTTAACCATCACAGTTTGGATTATTTTAAATAGTAACTAAAGGGTTTATCTTCTGGTCAGCATTTATATATTAAAGCTGTAAGTCGTCATTTTTGTTTTAGAGAAAAACAACCAAAATACAGCTCACTCAATTTCATCAATTTATTCTATTGTGGACATCAATAACAAATATCAGTTGTGCTCCACAAAAGATCGAGTTGCCACCTAAATTAAAATGGTTCCTCCTTTGGGGAGCATGACAACCCATCCAGTATATTTAGGGATGTCTTGCATTCAAACGTACTGTATGACCTGTGGCTGTTGCTGAAGAAAAGGATATGCGAGTTCATCCTCTGACGACCATGATCATAACTGCAATTTTCACACACATCTATTGTGATTGCTTTACTTCTTAGACAAACAGAAATTGTGAAAAGTCAGTGTATCCTCAAAATGATTAAAAGTCATCCACTGGGGATGGCGAATGTCTGCGCCAAATTTCTTGGCAAAAGGGGATTTCCATTAGAATTTGAATGCATTGATTCTCTTGCAGAAGTAAATATTGTTCAACAGTCCGCTTTATCTTTTATGGGTGAAGCAGGGTTCAGGGAAACAGCTGCTGCAGTAAACCAAGATATGTGTTATTTGAAAACGCCCTCAGCTCAAGTCGTGATAGTCCTTTTGTTTCCTCGTTCAGTCAATAGATAAAACCAAAAGCTAGTGACAATAAGAACCTCTGATGGCTTTTCTCAGTTTGAGCCGGAGCATATTCAGAAATGGATTTCCTGGACTTGAACCCAGCCACTGTAACTGCAGCTTCACTGACTATTATGTCCTTTTTGTGTGGAAAAGGCAATTAACTGAGCAGTAAAAGGCCCAGATAGTTTAGAGCAGGGGGGCGAACCTCTATTGGACCGACAGAAACAAGTGTTATTGTTTGATGAACTCCTTCCTTGTAATTCTGGCTGGTCACAAGTGGGACTTTTTCCTGCATATTAATAACAGGAACAGCATTAATATGTCACAGCATGTCCCATAGCTGCAGGGCCGATGGATAGAAACGTCTGACCATCAAACACTTCCGTCAAACAGGCAAAGGAAGTAAGGAGTATATCCACGCTAAATAGAAGAACCTTTTTCATTTTTTTATCACAGGGTTTTTCCACCGAGCACCCCCCCCCCCAAAGATCAAATGGCTTAAGCTCAAAGACCTAAAAGTGACAATAGTAAAATGTTCATTTCAATAAATGTCTGTTGAGTCACTATGTACTGCTGAAGGAGGAACCGATGGTGACCGAGCCTGTGGCCCACTGATGAAAGTACTGCAGTATTTATATATTTGCAGTATTAGTAACTTGCTGTCTGTGGCGACATTTCCAGAAAAAGTGTTTTTTCTACTTTGTAGATACACAGAAAATAGAAAGATGTTAGAACGTTCTGAAAAATATCATGTTGGTAATGAATCTTAAATGCAGCCTCCAGACTGATGAACTCTGAGCACAATTCATCTGTTTTCATTCAAACAGAAATCCTGAATCAACCAGGACTGAACTCGTAAAGATTGCAGGTTGAGACTCAGTTGCACCGACAAGGATTCACTTTTACACCTGTTTAAACAAAGTTAAGGGACCGACTCAGTCCGTGGAGCTTTATGATGCTGCTGCTGAATTTCTCCCAAGATGTCGGGTCAGAAAGGAAACGGTTATGGAGCTGAACAGGAAGTCTCTTTTTACTTTACTTTACTTCCTCACTGTGCCGTTGTGCATGTTTATCTGCTATTATTTGGCCATATTGCTCCACTAATTCAGCCACAACTTTTATCTCAAATATGGAGAAATTAGAGGATTATTTTAATTTGGGTAAGCAGGCGTCTCCATATTAATAAAACTATTTCATTTTGGTTTGAACTTGGATTTACTGAAAAGAGGTTAGTTTGTATTTGTGCGACAGAGCTTTGCTAAACTCTAAATCTGGATTTACTCATTTTAAACCTACTTTTTCTAAACTCCGATTAAAACTAATCTCAGATTAAATGAGTCCTTGCTGGTGCAACGCGGCCTAAGAGGAGAGAGGAGTCGGCAGTCACCGATAAAACATCGTGAATCCTCTTAACCACGAGAGGTCCTTCAACATAAAGTCATAAATGAGAAGAATGCAAGATGAGCTGTGGACAGACGGATCGAATGAACTGAGAAAGCTTTGTGTTTATGTTTGAAATTATAAAAACAAATACGATAAATTGGCATGATACAAGTCAATATCAATCAGTGGCTTCAAATCTACTGATACATTTTCATGTTAAATGTGTCACTACATCAAAAACCTCTTTTAAAGGCAACGGAACACATGACTGACAGTAGAGTGCTTTTATTAAAAGGAGAGAAGAAGAAGAAGAAGGAAAGAGTTGAGGAAGCTGTAGCAGGCAACCCTCAGCTGGTTCCCTGTGTACGCTTGTTATGGAAATGTCTGTAACATTGTGGTGACAAAACGTCGTCTACACTCCAATACGAGGCGAACAGCCCCACCCTCACACTCTGCACTGCAGCGCCTCGAATGAAGTGTCACTACGTGGCATTCAGGTGCAGAAGACGTGATCAAACATTCGCCACCAAATGATTTGGCCTCTCTGATGATGTATAGTCACGGCAGCTGCTTATTCCTTATGCATAATTCATTTGAAACGTATGACCCGTGATGCATTTTCTATCCATTAACAGGACAATGCTCATTATTTTCCCTCTGCTTATCACGCAGCCTCACAGCCAAAACAAAATCAATCTGCGTCTCCGGCTCCTCTTTAGGTCGGGCAAATATTGCTGAGCTCCGTGTCTTCCCCTCTGCGCTTCAAATCCAGAGGCTGCCTTCAGTCGGGAGCAGAAAAGAGAAACCAAAGGGATCAATCTGATTTGTAAACAAAGCCGGCCCGTTTGGTGAGTACACACCGATCTTCTCCAAAGGCTGGAATGAGGGTTTAGATCAATAGCAGATATGAGAAGACCGCTGCAGCCAAGACAAATGTTGTTTCTTCTGGACGAGTCTCGTGCATCAATAAATAATGGAGCATAAACAGCCGGGCTGATGTGTCCTCCTCTGAAAACCGAAAGAGGAAGAATGTTCTTTTGAAATTACGACCCCAGCCGTCACATCAAAGTCCTGCTGATACTGGAGTATCGCTACATCTGCATTTGGAGTGAAAGCACGGCTCATTATGTGGCAGCGAAAGGACAGACCAGACCATTTTATTGGGCACGCATTAGGGTTTCTTTTCATCTGATTTATTCGTTTCAGTGCCATCGAGACGCCGGATATGATAGGCTAGCGGTTGTGTTTATAGTGCATGTAACCACAAACTGCTAGCTGGGCCTTTTGCACGTTCTGCCTCTAGCGATGCTAAATCTGTTAACAGCAGAACATACAGAATCAATAGTCAATCAGGTTATCCAGTTGTTTTCTCTCAGTTTGGTAATTACTACCGTTAATGCCTCGCAGGTCTCTCACATAGGTTTCTATTGCAATCCTCTACATGTCTCTCAGTGGAGCTGGTGGAACATGTTCTCTGTAGGGCTGTGCCACATCCAATCAATTTCAGCAAACATCCCAGAATGACTTCGCAGTTAAATATTTAACCTTTATTCCAACATGAAAAAAAGCAGTAAATAACACTTTGATAAACACATCAGGACATCTTATTTTAGTCTCAGTATAATATAATAATGTACATATCATATAATAATATTCACTATAATATAAAACACACACACACACATATAATTATTTGTTTATAACTATACATCATGTCTCAGCAGGTGCTTCATGTCTCTCACTCCCTAACTGTCCGTGCTGGATCTGTCCCGTTGTTTTAAAAAGCTAAATGCTAGTCTGCTGTCTGATTGTGAGGTCAGGCTGATCTGGTATCAGCTCTTTGGCCTGAAGTTTCTCTTCAAAGTTCTCCTCTCAAACGGGTCTTGGGGTAGGATCGCGAGGATCGCTTCCGGTTTCAACTTCCGGTTCAAGCGAAGATCGCTTCCGGTTCAAACCGGTTCAACCGGAATCGAGGAAATTACAAATAATTGTCTTATCTTGGGTACATCTCAAGTCTCTTAATTGCATCCCTGTTTCCCTCACTTGCGTCCTTTCCTTGCGTCTTAGTCCCTCCCACCAGGGATGCATGGAGGAAACCATGCGAGGAGAGAGGAACGAGGAAATATGTTTTAAGAGACATGAGACGTCCTTTCCTCAGGTGCGTCATGTGAAGCGACGTCTGTTTCTGATGACGGAGGATCAGCTGATCACAGCTGGATCAGCTGTCAGTCGGCTTTAACAGCTGGAGAGACTTTTGATAAGTTTGTGTCTGTTCACATGATCACTGTACTTAATAACAGTAACTAATAATACTAATAACTAATAAAGACACACAGTAATCACTTCACTCTGGTATGAAACTCAGTCAGTCAGTCCAATCGGCTGCAGCGTCCAATCACATGACTGATGAACAGTGAGGGGGCGTGTCGGCCGTTAAAACACTTCCTGGAAGTCTGTTCTCGTGGGTCCTCGCTCATGGCTCCTCCGAGGTCCCTCCTCCATCCTCCATCCTCGCTCCTCAGAGCTACATTAGAGCTTTGGGACGGCCGTCAATATGGCAGCGCAGAAACAACTTCCGGTTCAAGCGAGGATCGAGGAAACGACAATTAAGAGACTTGAGAAGTACCCCTTAATTGTCATTTCCTCGCTCCTCGATCCTCATTGTTCATCAGTCATGTGATTGGACGCTGCAGCCGATCGGACTGATGAGATTTTATTCAACATGTAAACAGTGAAGACGATCACAGATTAAACTCAAGCTTTATATTTGATTCGTTTTCTGATTCAACATCTGGTTTAAATAAATGTTCATTGTAGACTGAACAACAAAAGGACCACAAACAACTTTCTACATTTATTAGAAAGATTTGTCTTTTCATGATCTGATGTTTCCCTCAATAACTTTTATTATGAATACAATTAAAGTCAGAGGGAGCTGGAGAGACTAAACCCTTATATATATATATATATATATATATCTCTTCTTTAATTCCTTTTGACATTAAAGAATCAATCATGAAAATAATTGTCAGATTGATGGATAATGATAATAATCATTAGCTGCAGATAGAGGGATTGGGATCTTGTAATGTTCAGGTCATAAGTTCAGTAAACAAGATGAGTTTGGATTAGTAAAGCTAAATAAAATGACGACACTTTTGACGATTTTCGTCCTCTTATTTCGGGCACACTGACCCGACACTAAAACACAAACTGTCGTGGAATCTCAGAGCGTACTTCCGGTAACATATGTGACCCTTCGCTTCATGTTTAACCCCCGAGTGAACCGTCTCTCTGTGGGCTGACATCTGCCGTGCCCCGGGCCTCTTTAGCGAGGAAGAGGGGGGGTTGTTTTTGGAATGATGGCTGATACAGCAGCCTGATCATTTCCCCAACAGGATGTCCTCCACAAAGTCAAGTCACACTTCAGTTGCCAATTTCCTTATTCGTAAACAAGTGTGTTTGTGTGTGTGAGGCCGGCGAGGTGAGCACCGTGATGCAAATGGGAGTGATGGGGAGGGCAGCCGGGATGTTAATTGAAAGTCAGACTGTGTTTCGCGGCTTTGATTTCCGACTCGAAGGGAACCGTCTTATTTCTACTTAACCCTACCTCCGTAGCTCAGCCTAACCCCCGTCTTTATCAGGATACACACTCTTTCAGGTGGCTGTCAGGTGGAAAACAACAACTTCCTTCTCTCGGCTCTCTCCGGCTGCGGCGACACTGACATCTTTATCAGCACTATTTGGCCTCACCGGGGATTGTGTGCACACATTGCAGTGGTTGTAATGGACAGGCAGGACACAGCATTGTATAGTTATTGATGTTTAAAACCTTTTGAATTGAATTCCAAGTGAGATCGATCGAACATTTGTAGCATTTTTACCCAAATAAGAAATGCAAGGCGGCTGCTTTGGCCTTCAGAAAGGCATCAGAAACTATTCACAAAATAAAATTCTGTCTTCACAGGAAGTTACTCAGTTAGGGTTTAGGCAACACAACTACATAGGTCGTTGTTTGGGTTAAAATAACTACGGACGTGTCGTAACATTACGTAAGTTACGTGAGAAATAAATCAACTTTTCGTTTCACATGAGGAACTAATAGCGGCCTCTTGGCTGAAAAATCGCTTCTATACCGCTCGTGGCTAGACCTACAAAATATAATGCACCACTGTGAACAAAGTGGACACCCCGTCTCTTCCCCATCTGACATCAGCACCCATCAAGAAATCATCCAGCGTCCCCCCTTCCTGCAATCTGCAGCCTCAGCGGAGCCTCGTCGGGACGACTCCCTCTCCTCTGGGGGGTATTTCTGGGATTCAGCGTCTGATAGGCTGCGGGGCTGTAATGACTGTCCCCAGGTGTTTCATGTAGATCTGTCTCCTATAGTGCTCCTCTGCCGGGGATGATTATGTCTGAGGCTGGAAGGGACAGCTGCCAACTGACGGAGCTTTCAGCCAGAGAAAGTGCAAATGTGGAAAGTGACGATAAAGCCACTCTCTTTTCTACGTGTACGCACTTATATTCAAAGGCCAGACCTGCCCAAGCTTTCTGTCACATAACGGCCATATCATTGAGGGGAAAAGCAACTTCTTCACCTCATGTGATAGAATCATCACAACACATCAATATGACGATGCTACAGATGTTGATTAGTGATCCACAGATTATCTTCCCAGACTACTGACATTTTCTGGCTTTAAGAAAATGCTTTTTAACCAAGAAAAAATATATATATATATATATATACAGCTCAATACATTGAGTTTGTTGTCCCAAAATCCAGCAACAGGTTTCTCTACTATAATGACTTTTTATTTATATTAAAATAGTGTTCATTTTTGATTTGCTTTATGAACAAAACATGCATATAGTGAAGTTTGTTTGCTGTTGGATGTATTTTCTTTACCCAATGAATGACACTTTACTTGAAAGGTCACACACACCTTTATGTTCACAGTGAAGTGTGTTTCTGTCTCAGTCAAAAGTTCATCTTGAGGAATGTGATGAATCTATTGTTAATGTTGTAATATTGTGAGCCACATAGCTTTAAAGACTCTAAAGCTCTAAATACCCACTTTCATCCGCTGACATCGGGCTTTTGTCTTCAGTGGGAAAAGTCGACATTCATTGCTGGGAGAACGGACTCTTCAGTAAACACAAGATATTATCGTTAAGATAAAGAACAGGTTGTTACCATGGTGAGATGTTTACTGTTTACTGACCGACGTTGAACGTGACACACCAGAAACAAACCACAACGAAATTCTGGCAATGGAGAGTCTCTCACCCGTTTTTAGTGGGTTTTCCTGCGTTTAAAAAAACTGAATATTTGCTGTAATTTGGTGGAAAACGGAATCAGAGGAAGTTTTGACGATGTCATACATTTACCAAATCCCTCATTGGTCGTGCGATCCCACGTCTACAAACCAACCAATCAGATTACAGCATGAAAAACAGAGTTGAGTTGCACTACATTATTATTATTAATATATATATATATATATATATATTGTCATGTTATTCACAGTCATAGCAGAATCCCTCCCAGTTTATTCCTCTGTACCTGAAAGACAATATCTTATTCATTAATAAAAAGTTGACGGTACAATACTGTGTACATAAAAACATTACATTGCAGGTGCATTTTTAGTAAGAGAACATAAAATCACCAGGCTTAAAATTCTGTAATATTCGCCGCCAATAGTGGGTGGACACTGAAAAATAAGGTCTTAAATCAGCTTGAAAAATGTTTATTAAACGCTCACATTTCTGACTCCACCCCAAAATATGTAAAAATGAAAGCAAAAATATCTGCATCGCTAGATACCACTGGATGTTTTCTTTAGTAATGTAGGTGAACCATTACTTATAAAGAAACCTGCAGCAGAAAAATACAGCACACACACCTTCCCTTGAGGATGTGTGTGTGCGTGTGTGTGTGTGTGTGTGTGCGCGCAACAGGTTAAATCACCTCAATGGTGGTGAGAAATTAGGTGAAGGACAAACTGTGGATTGTGATTCATTGCCTGCCCTCACTTCATCCCCGCTTCGAGTCGGTAGAAGAAGTTAAACCACACACACACACACACACACACACACACGCACTAGCTTTCAGGAGCTTGTTCTTACAGCCGCGGTGTCCTACTTAGAATTCACTGTCAGTACCGCTGGCATCGGGGCTCCGTGTGCAGTCAGCTGCTGCCGATCCGGTGCCGCCGCGTCAAACACACACTGTGCTAGTCATTAGAGGAACAACGGCTGAGCCTGATGATTAAACCGAGTTAAGATTTTCAAAGGAATTTTCGACAACCAAGAGAGTGGGGAAGCAGTTTTTAAGGCTCTCTGATTAGACAAGGAGTACGTTTGAGCCTGTACGCTTCCAAAAGGTGATTAAGCTGCTTCACTGATTAATGTCAGACGTTGTGAAGGTGATTTGTGACTCTCTCATGTTTTTCTTTCTTTAAATGCCACAAACTTTGTTTATGCCTGACAAGCGCTGATGAGGGGAGCACACACACACACACACACACTCACACACACACACTCACACACACACACACACACACTCACACACACACACACACAGGGGGAGGGGAGGTTGTGATGAGGTCAGCCAGGTTAAATAGTGTTCTATACTGTATCATACATCTGAAAGAGGTTCCACTGAGATCAGGTTGATTTAGATAGTAGGATACGACAAAGCAAAAGATAAAACACACTATATAAAATGCTACGTTGCATTTAAAACTGTAAAATTCTTCTTTAAAGCTGCACTAATCAATATTTGTATGATAGATTCAAAGACTATGCGTGATGTGAAAGGGGTCGATCACAGTGACGAACCCAATAATCAGGATAATTATCCAACGTCAGCTCCGTGGAGTCTTTCAGCTCATTATTTTGGTTTTTCCGGCCCGTAAGGTTACTGCTTTGGTTCACCCTCACTGCTCTCAGCAGCAGGCAGCTGGTTTCAGTAAAAAGCAACTGTGCTCTACCTGCTCAGCAGAAAACATCAGACAGACTCAGTTAGGGACCAACTGGTGGACACAGTGGAGCATTTAGCAGCTAAAGAGACAGATATGTCCCTCAGGAGCTGGTGGAGACCAAAAAAAGGAGAATAATGAACATTCATCATGTGACACAAACACAAAGACTCCAAAAGACATATCATGGTGCTCTGTAACTGTTGGATGTAAAAAATGAGCTACTATTTGAGATCAACTTCAACATATCATCTGAAGGTGACGCTGTGTAATTATTAGGTTTTACATAATTTAATAGTTTTAGTCGATTCTCAGAGTTGAATTGAATGTCTAACAATGAAACTACTTTATATGTTCATCGCAGGGCTTCAAGGTAACTGGTAAGCAGAGCTGAGATGGATGTAAACATTACATTTTCACTCCCAACCCACCGCTTGGTGAGTGATCTCATCTGATATCGACGCACTCAGGCAGCCTTGAGATGCTGCGTGAGACGCGCCAGGCTTTTAAATAATTACAACGTAAATCCATCCGTGTCATCGTGAGACGCTCAGAGCCATCGGTGAAGTATGAAGAGTGAGGAATCCCACTAAGGGAGGAGAGGTTGGTGTTAAACAAACACGGACCATCACCCAGGAGACCGACGTTCATGTCATGTGTGACACCAAGTCAGCGTTGACTTATTTGACTTTAGTCACTTATTTGATGTAACAAACGTAACGCAAACCAAGATCTAAAAGCTTGACAACTGTATCATATGTGTTACAGATTTTAAAGCCCTTTGAGGCTAATTTGTGATTTGGGGTTGTATAAATAAAAATGTCTTGACTTGGGTACTTTATAGAATATATTGAGCTACAGTTATTGAGTTCCAGAACATTATTCTGAGGTTAATGAATCAATGCAGTAAAGGAGGAAAAGAACAGAGAGGAGTTATGGAGCGACTAAATTCCCAGTCACCTTTGCACCATCTCCTCAAGGATTGGTCATACGTCTTCAACGCAATAATCTCAGACATTTACAGCTGAGCTCCAGGACACACACACACACACACACACACACACACACACACACACAATGAGACACATAATTAATTACGGTAAAATACCGTCCTGCAGAAAAGGAGTGACTTCATCCCACAGTTACGGTTCTTGTAATTCGATTTCTGCAACCCATTTCAAGATACAATAACAACAGCAGTTACAGTTAACGTCTCTGTCAAACAAGCACTCCAAAAATAGCCGATAAAATATCGCCGTGACTCACCGATTATGATTCATAACGTCCCCCTCGTGCATGCTAGTCCAGCAAAAACGGTCTTGCTAGGTGGCTAAGGGTCCACTCGATCGAATCCAGTAAAAGATTTAGTCCAAAACACATTAGTACGTCCATGAAGACCCACGGGGGGCTGTTGCATCATTTCAAATTAGCCAGCAGATATGATAACTCGCGATTATATTTCGGGCATAATTTCACTTTTCATGTCAACAGAGCAGAGATTTTCATCGCAAAATGGAGCCTACATTCCGCCGGTTAGATTGACACCTCATTTGACCCAATAGGAGCTTCTATAGCCCGGTCACAGTCTGGAACAGCCAACGAGAGTCCGCTTTGAAAGACAATGCCCGCCTCTCTTCTTTGGGTATAGCTCGAGCCAATCGCAACAGATCCTGTTCAAACTCAGGCTCCACATAGCCAATGAAATTACGAAGCCAGGGATATGCAGATTTATCAGATTAAATGCTGGGAAAGTTTTCAAAACTGCAATTGAAACTGTGACTGAGGGAACTGGGACAGATTATCAAGACCAAAGTCTGGTTCATGAGAATTTTCAAGAATCTGTGAAAGTTGACAATGGTTAAATATGATATAGTTAACCATACATCGACATAAATAAACTATAGTTTGAATTTCGGACACGTAGTTTATCGTAGTATATGCATTTTGACGTGGTGACGCGAGCCTCCAAATGCATTTTTACGCGGCTGCACTCTTAGTAAACCACGTGTAAAATATTAATTTTCTGTGGTATTGTTATCAAATTATAACTTATACCAGGTACCATGACTGAATGGTGACGTAGTATTGTGTTTTCCGGGTCATAAGTCCCAGCCATAGATAACTGCTGCCATCGGAATTAAAATGCTACTCTTTCACTGTGCTGAAAACGCCATAGCTCAATGCTAGTAGCACTTACAGTGATTCTGACTGATTGTGAAGAAACTTCAGAGTGTTGCCGTTCAATAGAGACTAAAACCATACATGTACTCCCAATGGTTCAATAAGAGCTGTCAGTTTACTTTGGGTACGCGGTTGATAGACGTTTTAGGCAAATTTTACAGGAGTGAGAAGAGGTTGGTTGACTGGTTCGGCTACACTGCCGTGCCGTGCTGTGGACTTTTCACATCCTCAGACCTTTCAGAGCCTTCTTCACAAAGTGTCAAAAGATTTCCCAGCCGAGGCGCATTAAAATGAACAAAGTGCTCACCAGCTCCCATTAGCTGGAGAATTTCTTTGAATCCGAGACCCTCCGGGAGGCCTGTCGGAAGAAGAAATAGCTCCCCTAATTAAGTGAAGGGATTGTACGCCGAGTCAAGAGTAGCGAAGCGAGTGGACATAAACTTTGACTAGAAAATAAAAGATTTCGCTGCGGAAGCACTTTCTTTTATGAAACCCAGGGGCAGAGCAGAGCAGGAAAGTCGTGTCGTGTCACAAAACGCACAGCGCTCGGAGTGTACATGTGACAGCCGTGCGTAGAGGACCATCGGGGGGATGCTGAGGCGGCCGTTGCGGCGCCTGCAGCTGATTAACTCCAATTGAGGACTCATTAACATTCCTGCCGGATCATCACATGCACAGTTGTTGATGGAAATCAGTAGTGACAGGTCTATAATTACGGGACACTTCTGAAATCGGTCTGGATGACCCGACTCCTCTCAGGATGAGACGGGGGCGTTACGAGGGAAAACTCAGAGAGGACAAAAATGACATTTGCAGACTTGGGCCGGTTCTCATTGATTGCTTTGTCAACATGTAATCTCAGCGTGTCATCGCGAAGGAGGGGGAAGGTCGTAGGATGCGAGAGGGCCCCAGGGGGAGAATGTGCAGATAATGTAAGTGAGGGAGGGAACCTCTCTTCTCTCTCCTCCCTCGCCCTGGTCCTGCTCCAGTGCCCTTGTTGTCGGTCTCTTTTTCCCCCCTCAGCGCTCCGGCGTGTCCCACTTTCACAATGGGCAAGATTTACCACTTTGCAGACGGAGGAGAGCACACTTTCACCGAGATGAAGGCTATTTATTCCCCCCTCCCCTCCCTTCAGCGCTTGGCAGATTGAGAGCTTGATATACAGGTTATCACTGGTGTATCTGGGTTTCCTCCACTGAGGATCGCACTCGCAGCCACACACTGTACTCTAGCCCAGTTGTATCAGAGGGGGTTTTGCTCTCTGCCTGGCGGTTCCTTCATTCTGGTGATCATGGCATGCAGAAGTGGAGCTGGAGAAGAGAAACATGGCAGATGATAAAACATTGAGTCACTGTGATTAGAGGCGTGCGTCATGAGCCTTCTGAGTGCTTGCAGTTCCTGTTAAGTGGGAAGGAGATATCGTCCATTTGGAGCTGCGTGATGAACAGATGTTCCACACGAGGCTTTCGCTGGCAGCGGCTGCTGGAGTCGACAGATGCCCCGAACCTTGTTCCACCTTGGACATCGTGATCAACACCACCTGTGTGAAACTAGCTGGTAATTGAACATCTACAGTCCACTAATGGCCTCCGCTGCTGCTGTTAACCACCTCCCCGTGCCTCCTGATGTCGAAACGGGCTCAAACCAGCAGACTGAACACCTCAGGGTTTGGTGGACAAAATGATAAAAGAAAAAGTGAAAAAAGAAGACATCTGGTTTCTCAAGTTTTGGTTTTGTCTTTAAAATCTCCTCGTCTGTTATTGACTTTGAAAATGTCTGGAACCCCATTAGAGAGCAACATGTTTGTTAGTGCTTTCCACAACACATATGCCCATTAAAGATAATTAGATGCGCCACCTGAATGGTTATATTTGAACAACAAATACTATTTAGTTAAAGTTTGGGAAAGATCGTGTTTTGGGTTAAAATAAATAGTTGACTGTCGGTTGGAGACGAGATGCCACAAACACGCGGTAAACTCCAGTTCTGAGAAGTGAAGCCACAGCTGAAGTGTCTTAAACCTGCATTCTCTCTAATGTCCATCCCTCAGTGTTTCCCCACACATCATAGGACAGCACATGCTGTACAGATAGTAAATCCCTTTGAGCCAAAGTTATGATTTTGGGGCCATATAAATATAATTGACTTCCCTTTAGAGTAACTGGATCTGGTCCATGTCCGGTCAATATGATGTTCTTTTTCATCTGATCTAGTTATGTAAATATGTATTTTGACAGTGAGCCGTGTTGACATCTATGCTTGTTTTTTGTGTTCTTCCACCGAAAATCATTTAAAAAAACTCACCTGCCACTAACAGGATTTCTTTTCAGCGATAGCAGAAGTAAACACAGGGTTCCTTACTGCAGTTTCCTGCATTCAGAACGCCTGCTGCTTGTTATTTTCCCTCTGTAACACTACTTAATAAGCAGAGCATTGTTTGACATCCTGTTCGGCTGCACAAGGCATTAGTTTTATGTAAAACTTCATCTGAACAATGAGGTTCAAACACGATCCTCCTCCTGACGATCGGACCTGCTAACATGTGACATTTTAGACATGCGAGCCTCCTTATAGCTTCCTGCTTCCATCATCTGTTTCACGACAAAAAGACAATTCAATTAGTGACTTTCTATCACAGTTAGTTAGAAATATGGCGAGAGCCCAGGATATGAAGTGACACATGGCGTTCCAGCAGGTGATTTGGTGGTGGCCAGCACAGCTTCCGTGGAGGAACCGTTGGGTTTGACAGAAGCGGTACCTTGGGGTGATCTTGTACTTTTGGCCGATCGACTCGGGGAGGCGGGAAGGCAGAAATGAGAACGTCGACGTCGGTGGTTGTGCTGCAGATCACATTAATAAACCCCCTCGATGCATCATTCTCCGGCCCTCTGGCCTGGACCGCTGCCCAGAACAAAGAGATTGAAAGTCATTTGAATCAGGGGGTGCAGAGCAGAACTTACACGAAATGAGAGCTACCAACCGCACCGCCGGTGAATACCAATCAGGCAGCGAAGGCCATCAACGCGATTGGTTGAAAGAGATGGGAGACACCGAGAGGCAACCTATTCAGGTTTAGAAAACATGCAACCCTTCGTCTTTTTAACAAAACGTCATGCAACACATTTACGTTTGAAGTTTGAATCCTGCATTCTTTACATGCATGCTTGCCAGAAGTCTTCTTTTTCACTACCTTTGTCTTTTTGTGCACGTTTTCACCACCAGAAGAGAAGTGGGATAGTTTCAAACTACAGGCCAGTTTCACAGCAGACATTTTGACATGTCGCTGCAGTGTAACTAGAGGAGGTGCACTCAGCAGAGTGCAGATCTCCGGCAAGAGTGTCTGCAACGACCACAACAGATACGCTCACATTGTAATTCATGCAGATGTCTGCACCGGCTCTGTGCAGGAGAGCGCGTCTCAGCTCCGTCTGACGGGTGTAGCCGTGACTTGAAGCGTTTATTCTGGCTTCAAGTCTATTATTTTTCCTACAATATGCATGTAAATGTGAGGTTGATGCACAAAATCTAAAAAAGGTACAGATTAACTGTGTGGCTCCGGAGCAGCAGACCACAGAGCAGCGGCTGAGCGGTGGCGATGCAGTCAGCTGTGTGTGTGTAGTTCCGTTAGCCAAACACACCATCCAAAACACAAGCACTGTGTTATTTACTACCGGCCCCTACCAGCCAGGGGCCGGTTAAGAGCAGTGAGTCAGGAGTCAGCTAAGGCTTTAAAAGGTGTTTTGAGAAAGTGCGAGTCACCGCAAAGCCATTAAGGGTCTTTGAGCATGCAGCCAGAACTGACTACCCAAAATATTGTGCATTTTGCTGCAGCAGAATGTGAGATCAGCCTTGGACAGACACGGAGGTGCACACTCACTCACTACATCACATGATGATCCTCCTGACAGAGACAATAATAACATGAATTATGACCCTGTTCTGTACAGGTGGGTCAGGGAAGGACTACATAGAACAGGACTATAATTAATTGCATCAATTACTCCTGTGTTTACCCTTCATGTCAAAATGGCTGCTGTGAAAAGCGATGATGGTTTCATCTGTGTGTGCAGAATACAAACAAAATGAGGCACTTTAAGTGCTAAATTTTATTTGCTTTTATGTTTCCGACAGGTTCTCTTGTTTTTATCTCTATGCTTTTAGAGACATTTAAAGACTCCATACAGCATTTTAGTTTATCTATGTAGCCCTTTAAAGAGCAAACTCGCGTCCGTAACAAAGACAAACACATATGCATAGAGACAGATGTGGTAATAGATTAGGTGATTCAAATAGAAACAAGTTTAACCACAATTTAAACCCGGAATAGGATGAAAACAAACAGCAGTGGGTTTTTAACATGCATCAACAGACTCGTTCTGTCTTACGGCCTCTCAGACTATTCCAAAGCCGAGGAGCAAAGACTCACCTGTTTATAAACCAGATATAATGTCACCCATCATGAGACACGACCCTCGCTTCTCTACCAGTTTAACCCCAAAACCATCAACCAAACTTTAACAAATGTTCCTCCTTAATGCTCATCCTTCTAAAATGCTCTGCAATGTGTTTTATGACCCTGATTCGGACCGCTGTTCTTCACTATCTGTGAAGGCTCGTGTTGAACTCAGAGACGGTTCTCTGAGATGAACTTTCAGCTCTGAGATCTTAAACAGGTGTGGGACTTTTCCCCAAAGTGTGTCCAATCAGCTGAATTCATCACAGGTGGAGAAACTGCTCAAGAAAAAAAAAAATGGGAGACGCCTGAGCGGAGTATACTTCTTTTAACGTGATATTTCAGCTTTTTATTTTTGAATAAACTTCCCGACTTTGTCTCGATGGTGTTTTGAGTGGAGGTTGATGAGGGGAATTATTCATTTAAATGGCTGCAACATAACAAAACTTAAAGAGTGAAGGGGTCTGAAAACTTGAAGGCACTATATTAATGCTTCCATGCTTTAATGAGGCACTTCCCCCACATATTCATTTCTAAATGTATGTAATTGTACTTCTAACAGTGCTGGATATTTAAACCACGGCTGCTGGAGCACAGACTCTTCTGCTTTTTAAACTATTCTAGTATCCATTAAGCTTGCTACATAAGTGCACTCCTCAGACTGTTTTTATCTTCTCCAGCTCGTCATCGACTTCCACAACAAGATGAAGTGCACTGATGCCGTGTTTTTAATCCACGAGTACACTGAAGAGTAAGTAACTAAACTCTGTGGAGCTAATTGCTCCACAAGGTCCAACACAGAGTGTAATAGCATGTTTTGACATAAACAAACACTAATTACTTACAGTAGATTTGCTAGATCTGTAGGTTTTTTTATCCAAGATATTCTTTATTATGTATCTGATTTACTTTTCTTACATCTTCACCAGCTGAGTCCTCATCGCACTTTCTGCTCAACATTCTTCCATTTAAAGTCTGCAGGTTCCTCCAGACAGCAGCCACATGTTTAATCTAGCAGGAAACCTCAGAGGAGCAGTTTAGGAGGAAGAAGCAAAGCGGTGTTTGTTTACACATGCTGAGACCGAAACCTCCGTCTGTCGCATAAATCACAGTGTCGGCAAACACTGACGACCTAATTCAAATAAAGAAGAGGAAAATTAAGCTGATGTAATTTCAATAGTTCCGCTGCTCCAGGTTTAGTTGCTTTTCGTTAAATTGCCGACCCTGTGTAAATAACACGAGCCCATTTTAAAAGAAAAAGATCAAACTAAATGATCTTTTTGGAATGGCCATTCATCTCAGAGTTAATTAGCAAACATTACATCCGCTTTCACGTTGCACAGAGCAGTTTAACAATTTATTATCACATGATTCAATCCAGTGAAATTAAATGGAGACTCGTGAAGGGGCTTGTTCTCTTCAGCAGACGTTGGAGATAACATTTGCACAAAACAAGACTCTTGTTGTAGATTCTCGTCTCCAAAACAGAGTCACAAAAACATGTTTCAGAGCAGATAAAATGGTCTGTTGGCGTCATATATTCAGGTTTTTAGCAGCCCTTCAGCTGATTGCATCTCTTGTTTTTTTTGGCTTCACACCGTGCTCCTGCTCTGATGTGTCTCAGGCCGCCCGCTGTGCACTCTGCTCTGATTCAGTATCACTGAGAGAGGATCCCCAAATTTATTTATTTATTAATTCAGCCCTCCCTTCCATACTGTTGCTTTGTTTTCCAAACTGACAAACGTATTATAGCTAATTGAATATGACCCAGTGACAGCTGTCTGAAATAATAAAGCCTCTTTCCCTCACTTTCTCCCCCCCCCAGGATGGTCTCTCGCTCCTCCACTTCTGTCCACATCAAAGTGCCTTATCAGTGTTGAATCTGCGGCTGAGGGAATTATTGATCACACTGAGAGCCCGGGCCTCCATTTTACGGCTTCTGCACTGGGGAGAGACGGCATTATGGAGCCAGAAGCCATGCTTTCAGAGTCAGGAGACAATGGTCGGACATTATGTGGGTTTTTCTTTGGTTGTTTTTTTTTGTTATTTTCGATAATTCTAGCGAAACATCAGGGTGAGTGAAAGGGAATGTAGCCAAACATGTGTGAGCGGTAATGGAATCTGTTTACGATATGATTGCTTGTAAATATGTTTGTCTTTGAAGCACAAACTGGGGTCATAATTTGCTTCAAATTGTAGCCAAAATGTGGACGCAGCATATGGTGTCAAAAGTAATCTCATTTATACTGATGACGGCTCTCTCAGTAAGTCAGCTGTTTGAGAGAAGATTTCAGATCGTCAGGTAGAGTCCCTATTTTACTAAGCACATCCTCTTGCACAATGTTTTTAACTATTGTACATTTACTACTTTTATTGTTCTAAGATGCCTAAAAACATCAGGCAAAGGGACTGCCGATGAAAACTAGCTTTTCAGTTAACTCAGGGAAATTTAAATGAGTTTGAATGTTGATTAATGTACATTATCCGTTTTCAAACAAAACAAGTATTAAATTCAAAAGAATTCATCATTTTAAGCATGTTAGCATTTAGCTTAAAGCCTTGCTGTGCCCAAGTACAGCCTCACAGAGTTTGCGGTGACTGTTCGTGGTTCCCAGAGGATGATTTATTATATTGGTGTTGTCCCTCTGAGCTCTTCTCTATGGCCACTCTCTGTAACACATATCCACTTGTACACCAATAATATCAAAAATAAAGCAGACGAATTGTGATGAAGTATACAAAGCACATTCATGCTTCCCAGAGGATGACATCTGTCCATCGTGAACAGTCCCACATCCTCCACAGCGGCCCAGAGTACTGAACCTCTTTCTGTACGAGCAGCTCTTTGAGGTTCAACGGCAGGAATTCTCCAGGGAAAAGCGTCCGCCATGGAAAAATTCAATTACTGGAATATATGAAGCAGTATTACGGAGCTGTGGTCGGACAGAAACCTATATTATGAACCACCATGCACCATATCGAAAAACAGGGACTAATTGTTATTCATTTGGCCAAAGTTTGTGTTCGTGGTTTCCAGTTCACTTAACATTGAACCACAGCTTCAGCCCTGGGGTTGGTGATCTTTCTCCACTCTGTGGTTCACCAGAATATTTATAATGAAGGCTGACTGGTGCTTCCATGTGTGCTGGATTAATGCGGCCCAGTGTCATTTGTTTATAATTGGAGATTGGCAGAAGAGGCTCTTGACATCTTACACAGTAATGAAAATGTAAATCTGCAGATGATTAGCCATACTGCTGGCTGACAGGGTTTTATAATGGCCTTCAGATTATAATGAGGTTACAGTATGTTAATAGACTGCAGTACAGCAGGGATATACCGTTCTCTTGCTTTATGATGTTATAGTGATATTAGACACTTCCTACTATACTGCAAATATTCCAACTGTAGGTGAGGAACTTTTAACTGGTTACGAAACAGACTTAATGTAATGCTAATGCCTACATAAGCAAACAAGACCATCAGCGAGAAGATCGGCTATTTCTATGTTCTTGTCATTGGGTCCGACTGCCTGCAACATCAAGGGAACAATGTGTGGCATGCAGGTTCATCAGAAACTCCTTCAGCTCAGACTCCAGCAGCAACCAGCCCGCCGCGAACAGATCAAGGTCTGGCTTCGGTGCCGACTTGATGGGAGGGGAAGAGATCTGCTACAGTGCCTCCTAGGAGCCGACACCGACACCACGCTGCTGGAGGCCCAGGCCGTATTGCTGGGCCCGCTGTGGGGAAGGGAGGCACGGGAGAACCAGAACCAGGACTGAGCGGGGCAGACTGTCGGACCCTGCTGGAGTAAAATAAGTGTTTTTTATAAAGATGCACTGGCAGCGTCAGATCTTTACGTCACAGACTGCAGGGGTTCTTAGTTATTAAAACTTCTGTGGTATTAGACTCTGTTTGTTTATTTCTCCAACAATCTGTTACCACAAACAGGACCCAATATGGCAAATAATGTCAAAGGAATGCTTGGTGTAAAAATCATATATTGGGATCAATACTGGTGGTTATTTTGACTCTTTTTATTTGCATGAAACTACACTCTTGGCCAAAGTGCCAGAAACCACATCATCGTACAAAGACCCCAGAATAATAATATTTCATGTATGAATGTATTCTCAGTGTGAAAGCTGACGCAGCTCAGAACCCCCGATGTGTCTGCTGGTTAAGAAGCAGCATTGGGGACAGAGAAGAAGTTATAAATTAAACAATCAGTTTATCAGTCTGTGATTTTGACAAGAAACGTTTTTTTCTCTTCTACTTTTGAACCATCTCATAATTATTGTATATTCTTTTGACCTTTCACCATCAGGATTTAATATAAGTGTAAAAATCACATACATGCCGTCCAACCCAAGGTTCTCACTTTCCACCTTGCTGTTTCACCGTCACGCCTCACCGAGCTTTCTCTTACTTTCTGCGGACGGAACATGTATTTGCATTTTAAAATGTGCTTATTCCATAAAAGATGTACGAGTCCAGACATTCACACAGAATGCAAGAAGACTTCGGCTCAGACGCTCGTAGTTTTACAGCCCCAGATATTTAGCCCACATACGGCGTCTTTTTAATAAGGGATGGGACCCACATCGGAAACATGTGGATTCAGAGTTCGGAGCTCTCTCTCGTGAACCCCCCCCCCCAATGTCTTTAGAATTGATCCAGAAAATGTCATCCACCACCTCGCTCTTATTCTCCCTCTATTGTGTAGAAGTGTATTATTTATAGGTACTCTGGGCGAGAGAAAAGAAATACAACCCCATTCATTACTTGTAAAACTTGAGGAATGTCCCTGCCAAGCAGCAGAAATACCCTGCAGACTGTGAGCCGTGTCAGAGTGAGCGGTTTCCCACACGGGGCATTTTCAAAGCACTGTATCTTATTTTATCGATTTACAATACGACAAATCATTAGACAATCAACACGACTTTCAAACCTGCCCCCGTGACTCGTGTACTCGGTGGGACAAACCCCTCATCTATCCAGATATACTCAGATTGATGAGGGGATATATCCTCACGCTCTCACTACAACTCACTTTGCTTTTCACAGAGATTATTTCCCTCCGCTCAGAAGACAACCTGTGCAAGAAGGGAAGCAGGGAGGCATTCTCCGAAAGCACATGTCTGCAAACATGCCAGTGAACTTTAAAAGTAATTTATTCAGCAGACAGGAGCTGAGAAAGATTGATGTTCATATTTCATCCATCAATGGTTTTCATAATTCCCTAGCCTGGTGGACGGCTGCTAGTCAGAGCTTGTCAAGAAAAGAATGGCAAGTACATTCTCAATGCAGCAGGCTTATTGATAATCAAATCTCAGCAGTGAGCGTGTCTCGTGGTACATTATGATCGGAGCAAACGTTGATGTCTGGGGACAGCGGAGTGAAGAGGCAGCGATGCCAACAATGCAGTCAGTGACTCTTCTACAGTCTGGAACTCCACAAACCTCGACTGCCACGATGCCACATCCTGGCGATAAATGTCTCCAATGATCAGTCAAAAGTATAATTGAATACATAAATAAATAACACAGTCAGTTAAATTATTCAAATTCATGTTAAAATGTCCCATTTTTGCAGTGGCTTATATGATAATGAGAGGTTTCCAAACGAACAGACGGTTTCTGATTCATCACTGGCTGATATTCAGTTGTATTGTAATTCATGGGCTCGTGTGGGTCTGTGATAAGACCAGAAGGTCAAGATTGTCCCAAAAATGATAAGATCTGGACTCACAAAGATCAAAAACCCCTCGGCGTCGAGGCAGCTTTTAGATTCTGTTAGTGACGCACTGCGCTTTCAACTGACTCCAGTATAAACTCAACCACGTCGCTATCAGACACACAAAGGAAATGACGTCGTATAAAGAGAGAGAGAGGCCCTCTTAGGGAGAGGAGGTAGGACGGGTCAAACAAACTCAGGACTTTAACTCAGGAGACCGTACTTTGTGTCCTGAGAAACCAAGTCAGCGCTATTTAACTTTAGATTTGTAACTTACTTAACGCGTGACCAAGTTCTTTTGTTGCCAATTTGTTTTTTTAAAGGATCTCCATTAGTATACAAACTAAACCAAATCTTGTCGTTTTGTTGCATAAGTAAAGGAAAAAGCCTGCGTTGAAAGTTTATATTGAAAATACTCTGCATGCATGTGTTTAACAGAAACTGCACATTCCTGTGAACACGTCAGTTTATTTTGAAAATAAACTATGAATTTAACGAGGTGAAACTGACACGTCCAAACCTGATGCTAGAGGAGTACCGACGACACGTTAGCACTCCCACATTGACACATACCTACGCTTGGTCAGTGGCTCTACGCTTCAGACTACGAGGCTCTTCGTGCCCCTCTAGGGTCAATTTTGGACGTGTCAGGGACGGCGTGCCAGTTTCCATTCTGGTTTTATTAAATAAACAAGTTTAGGAATCAAAACCGCTTAGTTAGATGAAGAAAAGAGCGTGGATGACTTTAAGTTGACTGACTAAATACTGATGTCACTACAGAGTGACTAACGAGTCACGTAAATGTGACTAATGACCAAACGACTTGTGACAACTTGTCAACGTTTACTTTAAGTTTCTCATTGGACACTAACGGCGGTCTCCTGTGTTTGTTTGCGTAGTTGGTAGGCACCAAAAACAGCTAAAAGTGAGAACAATTTGATTTTAATACAAAAAGTACTAAAAATGAATGATAACGTTGACATTGACACAAAGAAAACCAATCTCAGCACACTCATTCTCATCATTATAATGAACAGGGACAACGAGAAATATTGTCAGAAAAGTGAAAATGTTAGAAGAGATAAAAGAAGAAGACGTAAAACTTGATAATTCTACGCACCACATCACATATTAAATTCACTCTTATTACTTATTTATCTTTCTATTTATTTATTCAATTACAAGCTTGACTAATCAAACTGCCTATTAGAGTCACCTCTGGGACTCCATACAACCTACAGCGACCAGCCATCCCTGTTGTCTCTTGGAGGTAAAGAATCATTCTTGCCCAGATATCACTTAGAGTCAGAAATCTCTCATTTCAGGTGAATTATAAAGCAATTATGATTCAGAAAACATCTAATTGGTTGTTTTGCTGCTTTTCAATATGCTTCAATGCAACGGTCTTATTGACAGTTTTAACCGGCCAGCCATAAATAATTATATAACAAAACAACAATCAAAATGCAAGGAAGCTCAGGCCTGTCAGTTAATATTTAATGAGCAATAGAAAATGGAATTACTGATGGAATTGTTCCCCCCCCCTCTCTTAATTTCATAAAGGGCAAAGAAAAGCAGTCAGGAGACGACTTCCTCCTCAGCCAAACTCGGATGCAGAGAAAATGGGAGAACTTTTGCAGGGGAAGAGGTCAGCGTTCGAACCCGAGCTGTCATTGATTTGGCAATGCCACCACCGATGCCGCCTGGATTCTTGAGTTTCATATGTTCACCAGCAGCCTGTTTGTACCACACAGCAGGTTTCCAGCATCCTGGGGCTTCTCGAACAAATAACCGCCTCGATGCCATTCCCCTTGACGTTTTGTGACTAATTGCTTCCCGAATGTTCTTCCTGGCCGCTCGCTTCGATTTGTAGCCGGGCAGACACGTCCTCAGACAGTGCACTACCTCCAGATGACCACAGCTGACAGTTCATCATGGCCCACAACTTTTGTTTTCCTCGTTGTTCATACTTTTGTCAGCGATGGATGACTCAGTAAGGCGTGGAAGACAAATGATGACAAATCCAACCCGGAACATTGAATATCCTGCAAACTGCCAAGTGTTAGAGATGTTTCATCTCTTGTTCTTAATGTATGTTCTTACTTTACTTTGATAAGGAAACACAGAGATCAGTCAACTTTTAAATAATAGGATATTTAGTGAACAATGGTGGAAGAAGTATTCACATCCAAACAAAGATGTAGGAAAAACAAATACTCATCAACGTGATAAAATACTTGCTTTGCAAAACAAGCCCCATGTGACTGATTATATCATTTGATTTGTAGCATTCACCAAGAAGCATTTTACTGTTGTAGCTCAAAGAGGAGCAAACTTTGAACTACTTCATACACAATTAGCTGGTTTAGTCCAGTGGTTCCCAACCTAGGGGTCGGGCCCCTCTAAAGGGTCAACAGATAACTCTGAGGGGCCGTGAGGCGATTAATAGGGAAGACAAAGAAAAAAGTTCTGATACAAAATGTTCCTTCTTTTTGCTTTTAGCAAATATTTGCACATTTTTGGGACTTATTATAAACTTAATTTTGGGGAAATGTCTCTTTGGTGGAACTGCTATAACTTAAATATGACATGAGGCCTCAACTAGACAATAGGTCACAAACATGTGGGAACAACTGGTTTAATCTTCAACAATGCGTTATATTTTACAAGCTTTTCATAGGTTTTTTAATTGTTAATGTCAAATATAGTACAGTTTAAAGGGCAATGTTTCCCCATGAAATGTAGTGGAGTATAGCTGAAAAGTACAAGCAAACATGTCCTAAAGTGTACTTAAGTAAATGTACTAGAATCTAATTAAAGTAAGTAAAACAACAATGAGTACACAGTTCTCGCACTTCAGAAAGTCTTACAGATGGTTGCGTCAGATCAAATACTTGAAAATAAAAATCCGGCAGACTGTCGGTCAGATCAGTGGACTAAAGCGTTGTAAATAAAGGGAAGTAAAATGAGTTACATTAAAGTAGAACAGCTAAGTTCCTCATGCCCTGCATGTGATAACACATTTCTAGTTTTCAAATGGCGACATCGTCAAAATGTCCAACACCAAAAGAATAACAACAAGTAAACAAAGTATGTTTACTGGAGTGAAAAGGGCTTTTATTTTGACACCGCTGTAATCATCTGTAACTCCTCCGCAGGCAGGCTGTGATAACAGAGCAGTTCAGAGTGAAGGTGTGATGGGCTCCAGCTGCAGCGTGGTTGTTCTCCTTATGGACAGAGAGCCTCTGTGACAATGCACCCAAGACCATAATGCATTAGACCTGTGAAGGAGGCCTGCAGCTACTTCTCAAAGCTTAATTTGCACATTAATTCTTGCTGACAAGCATACAGATAGCCAGCATGAAATGGCTCAGAAAATTAACCCGGTGAATTTGTTAATAGGCCCCTAGCACTTTAAAAATAATACAAGTTAATGGAACATCGCTGCACAGTATTCGTCATCCCAGCTATTATTCGGACAGATAATAGCTGTTCATGAGCAAATGTGGAGCTCTAACTGTGTGTTTCTGTGAAATATTTACTTTTATTTAATTTTGATGAAATCGATTTTTAATCTCTTTCAACATTTTTTACCCGTTCTGTCAAAACTCTACCGTGAACAAAACTCAGCCGATTACCTTTCAGTTATTTAACATTTTTGGAAGGACTTCTCTCATAACTAGATAAATGTATTGTTCAAGCACTTAAGAAAGCCTCTCTTTACATTTTCCTGAGTTAGCTCTACGTAGTCGTGAACTAGGACAGGTGACGTCGTATGAAGAACGACAAACTCTGTCGGGAGGAGGCTGAGGTGGATTAGTGCAGAACACAGGACTTTCACCCAGGAGACCGCTGTTGATGTCCGGTCTGTCACGTTTGTCACACAACTTTCGTACTTACGTCACTACTGTAGTTATTTTAACCCAAACGCTGACTTATTTTCTTTGTAACTTTTGGACTAAACTCACTTAAATTACAACCCCGACATTAACTTATTGATCATAAGTCTTGATTGATTGAACTTCTGTACTAAACCAACAGCAGTTCGGTGGTTATTTTTATCCAAACGCGTACTTATTTTTTAACTTCCTTACTAAATTAACACTTGATCTTTTCCTAAACTTAACCACGATACAACCAGAGGAGTCGCCCCCTGATGGTCATTAAGGAGAATGCAGCTTTAAGACACTTCAGCTTTGACTTCACTCTTCAGGAGGTTGCCGCTCTGTGCTGAACATGTAAAGAGAAAACTGATGTATTTTCCCATCTAAATGTCATTTTATGGCAAACCACAAAAAAAAATCCATAATTGTTGGACTATTCCTTTAAACAAATAACCAAGTAAAGAGAAAGACGTAAACAAACATGGTAATGGGGCCTGTTGAAGGTCGTCCTGATTCCAACACATGTTGGATGCAGTTTTTAATTGAGCTAATGGTGTGTGGGTGTGTGTGTGTGGGGGGGGGGATAATGGCGTCTAACTACATTCTCTGCATATAATCACTTTTTCTAATCACAAGTCTTTAACATAAGACTTTATGAAGCATTTCAGCCTCCTGGCGTCAACATCTTGTGCAGTTCTCCGTCTGCAACTTGACACATGAACTTATGTTGAAGGTGCTTAAGCACATTGTTGTGTATACATGGGGGGTGTTGGGGGGGGTCGCTTGATTTGACAGTGCAAATGTGTTTTTTTCTTGCTAATTCAGTCGTTGTTTAAAACAAACTGCTTACATTTGTTCCCCCCCAGTGCTCTCAGTTCGGATGCTTCAGAGTTCTCAGAGCTGCTTCTGATTCAGTTACAAGTCTAACAAATCACTTATTACATCTTTTATTTCCATTTTTCTAACTAACAAAAAAATTCCGTTTTTTGAAATGTCAGCCTCAGACTTTTAGTTCATGTAATATAATTATTCAGAAGGTTGTTACTTGACAAACTCATTTGACTGGAGACAGATTCCTCGACTCCCTCAGTGGCAACAGTTGCTTGTTCTTTTCAACCGCACGTCTGTTTTCATTGCTTAAACCAATGAAAGAGCAACCTGTGACCCGCAGCTATATAATGTAATTATTGCTTCATAATTAAAGTGTAACGTGGTGTGTTTCCCCTTTTCCTTTTCAAACTGGCTCTAATTTATACTCCGAGGCACATATTGTGCACGGAGCCATTGTATTAGCCATGCTTATTACACCCACACATAGCTCATTCATAATTAAGCTGCGTATCTTAATAGCTCCAGTTGATTTGTCTCACTTTACTTTGTGGATTTTTTTATGGGAGTGGGGGTGGAGGTTGATGTTTCATTAGTATTTGCACATTTGATGACTTCTTGTAGCTTGAATACGGGAGAAGAATTAAGCTGTTTAACAAAATGCCAGAAAAATAGAAAGACAAAGGTTGATGAAATGAAAAGGAAATGTGCACGCCGGGACGTGGCCAATAAATCATCCTCGTTAATCGAAAACAAAGAGTTGTCATAAAATCTCTCTTCTGTCGGTCGATGCTGTTAAATAAGTCAACGTGTTTTCCTGCCTGGTGCTCTGGGGTCTAAAGCTAAACCTCCACTGTAATTAGGAGATGTTTGCAACCTCCCCCGTTATTTCCCACTGATTAAAAATGTATCCAATGCTTGTTTGTGCATCTGCCTGCATAGTCACACCGAACGGGCTCTTCCTAAGCCTGGCAGCTCGAAAAGCTTTTCGTAGGCAGCAGCGGCGGGCCTGTACATGAATACTATGAATGAAGTTGGGAATGGAGTAATGGAGTAATGGAGCAACGGTGTAGGAGGAAGGGAACGGCCTCCGGGCCTCATCCCGGCGTTTATCTCTCTGACATCAGTCTGAGGAAGTTGCCCTTCAAAGCTCTCAGGGGGCGAAGCTGAGAAGACGCGCCGATAGATAAAGCCGGCAGCTCTATTGCGCCTGTCATCCGACGCCCGTCACCGCGCGCTCTTCCTGGAGCGCCGATAAAGATGGATGAGGTTGCCGCGCAGCATCCCCAGCCAGTCAAATCACAAGTCGGAGTGACACTGATGGAGAGCTCGCTGAGGAAGATAGGACCGCTGTCCGTCTCATACAGTTGTGTTTACTCCCCTTGTTCTGTATGCATCCTGACGTCACTGCTTTGTTTGCAGCTCTTTGATGCAAAGGGTCATAATGTTGGCTGTGCTGGTAGACTTTATAGTTTACCACAGTGGATAGCAGTAAAAGTAATTTACAGTTGTTCCTTTTTAAAGAGGTGCCAAGGGCTCATCTATACGTATAATGAAATCTACACGATCCCAAGAAATGAGATTTCACATAAACTCTGAGCCTTTTGCACCTGTAATCGACCGCACTGTTTTCACAACGTCAGGGTCTAAGAGAAATAACGCTCGGGTGAAAATGGTAATCCATCGTAGTGAACGTCATATTATAAAACTTTATTGTTTGTACGCACTGCGGATTTGAACTTTTAATTGCATTTCTGGAAGCTGGTGTTGTAAATTTGAGAACAAGAAAAGCATATCGGGGGTGAAAAGACATTTAGGAACGCAGAACGTTTCATTTTTATTTGGTTTAAAGATTTCTGCCAATGGGACTTCTGGCTCCACCTCAGTACAATGAAGGAAATGTCACTTGTGGAGCTGAATGCATTGAAAATTAAACAAAAACCTCGAGAGGAACAGCTTTCATGAACAACACTTCATTTATTTGTGTTTTGGATGAGTTGATTCTGCAATAACTGACTTATTTAGAAACTTGGAGGAAAGCTAGTTCCACTGTGACTCTTCCTCTCAATTAACTGTTTAGTCAGTGAGTTGAGATGTACGACTGGCAGTAATTTATCACTTCATTACAATCACATCTGTAATACTTATTTTTTTTATGCTGTTTATGAAAATAGCACGGGGCTGAATTATCATCGGACTCGTTTTAACTCAAAGCACCGACTGGCCCAGAAGAACTGTTAGTAGCCTTTGAAGGAGCTGAAATTCGTTGTTTTAGAGGCCATTAAATACAAGCTTTAGGTAATATTTCATCAGCCAATACACAAAGCCCAGGTATTAATATCAGGACAGAAAGAGTTAGGTCGGTGTGTCACAGCCCAGTATCATGGCCAGCCGAAAACTTTAGTTTTTAACCTAATTTTGTCCCAAAAAGAAGTTGTTCCAATCCGGACTATTCTGTGACTATTTCACGCACTGTTGTGAGACTGCGTTGTGCGTTCATAACTCGAACCAGACATTCTTACGGTTACATGCTGTAGATTTGGGCCATCAGGCAAAAAAAAAAAGCTAAATAGTTTTTTATTAACAAATGAGTTAAATTATCGATCTCACTTTGTTTTGACAGAAGCAATGAACAAAGAGCGGAGCAGCTGTTTCCTCTGAAAAAGTTTGCTAATTGGATTTAGATGATTCATTGAAGCAGGTTTCTCCAATATTGTACAAACTATCAAATACAAACTAATCACCAATACTTTTAATAACAGCTGAGGATGGACGTGTGTATCTGTGTGTGTGTACAACACATTCCTGCCCAGTAATGAGAATGCAGCACTATTGATGAGCTGTTTTCTGTCCAGAACATCTGGCCTGACCTTGTATTGCAGAGCCAACTAAATAAGACTGAATGATAACGATGTGTTCACTGGCCCCGGTGCCCACATTAATCTCTATGAGCAGGTGCTCACACAGGCAGGCCTGTGTTTACCTGTGCTCTGTTAGCATTGTGCTAGTCATCTAACTGCTGTCTTGGGGCTGCACTGTTTATTCTCCTCACATAATGCACTGTGTAAGCTGCACTGTGGCTCTGTGGAGCAAGCACAATTACAGACCAATATTTGAGTCTGATAAGAAAATGGACCACAAGAGAATTTGTTACTTTTTGCAGTACATGTACCTGCATACTAGTCTGCTTTAAATGCAGAACAGCTTGAGTTAAAACTGTCAGGTCAGAAGTTACATTAGATGTTAAAGTACATCAAGATAATGAAATGAATGGCCCCATTTCATCTGTGGTAACAAACATTAACCGAACAGGTCCACCTGTAGTGTTTTGTTCCATCAGCAGATGGATGGATGGATGGATGGATGGATGGATGGATGGATGGCTTCTCGGGAACAATAAAGTCATTAATACTGAACCTTTTTAGTAGATGAGTCCCTCTTGGCACATTTCAGTGTGTAGTACTGCTGGCAGCAACAAACAGGGTCATATTTACAAGAAGAGTGCAGATGAACAAACAACCTTTGTTACTAAAGGTCTGTCTTTAAAAGCTGAGCTGCATCAGCTCTCACACAGAATCATCATACAGTACGCAGTTCAGAAGGTCTTCTGGATCCGAATTAACCAGGAAACCTTGTTTTTTTTCGGGGGCTTTCAGCAACCAAGAGAGATTCAATTGGTTTGGACTTCATGGTGTCCTCCTGTCTGAAACACTGGACCAATGACGTTGATCTGAATCTGAACTTATCGATGGTACTCGCCGAGAAGTTTCCTTGCCCACACAAGTAGCCAGATTGACCTGGAGGTCCGTCCACTCTCCCTACATGCTTCATGCAGAGCAAGCGACATTTCTCCTCCCACGGATATTCCCTAGCAACCAGACGCGACCGAAGCGTCTCAGGTAAAGAAAAACGTTCTTAAACACTCCAACTGGGTGTTTTCAAAGGACATTTTCAACTGAGGAGACACTTCGGTGGACACGGCTTCTTAGTCTTTCTCTACACGATCCATTCTATGATCCAGGTGTTGTCATTCATCATTTTGTTTGTGCCGTCACGATGAGTGCAGAGCCACAAACTAGCAGTGGATGGAGAACGGAGGACAGGGTGGAACTCTGTCCTGGTTCTGCCAGCTCACTGTGACAAGGATCCACATTAATCAACCCCATCCAGTAGACATGGGGAGAGTCCAAAATGAACACGTCACCAAATTTAGCCCATTTTGACGACAGAGGTTACTAGCCCCCTCCGCAGGAATACCCTGGCCCAAATATCCCTCTCTGGCTCCGTCTGAAGTGGAATAAATCCTTCACCCGCGGTAAAGGTTAAGGTAATATGAAAAATAATTGGACTCTGGCACTGGAATTGTTTTGGATAATGTTAAACAGGAGATATATCGCTGAGCATGTTCTATTTTAGGAAGGTCAAATTAATTTATTACAGAAAGCTAATTAAACGGACATCGCTCCTAGTTTGACCGGCTGATTGCTGATAAAGCCCAGACACTGCTGCAGAAGACAGACAGCTCTCACACGGGGAGACAATGGAGCTCGCTGTATTGATTCAAGGTTCAAGGCATGGAAAGATCTCCGCTACTTATAACTCCATATTTTTTTTGGGGGGGAAGAGGAGAGCATTGCTGCAAATCAGGTAAAGTTGTAAGTGAGACAGAACCCAGTTTGGATGCAGCGGGGGGGGGGGATTTAGCACTGGTGATGCTGGGATTTGGCTCTCATCCCACCGGCCAAAACAAGGTGTAAGTTTGTCACGCCAGATTGAGCACCTCTCCGTCGACCTTATGTGCGGCCGGCACTCTGTTAGATAGTGTGTGGCCATTCATCAACCCAGACGATTCCTTAAATGAGGACGTATTGGCAGGCGCCCAAGCAGCACGAGGCGGGATGAGGGCTTCACGTCGGCTGCAACCGAGAGGTGACATCCTCTCTGGTTTTAATAAGGGAGAAGGAGCATCGAGCATTTGTGGCTAAAAACAACAAAGTCGGTAAATGGTTGTTTGCAGAAATTTGCCTCCACTGCATTGTTGCAATGCTGCACGCTGAATGCATTTTAATTACAATGAGTCGATGTAGAAATACAAATGATACACAAGGACATGTACAAATATGTCATAGGCTGCCTGTTCAAATATGATAACAAGACATTTCTTCTGTATAAATCAATAACGTTTGCCTGTTCAATTATAATTCTTTTTTTGCAAAGGAGGCAATATAGTGGCAGTCAGACGACATCACCTAGGCCACATGATGAGAGATGGGACAAGCTCACAGATTCATTCATAACAAAAGAGTCAACAAAGTAAAGAGGATTGTGTGTCTCCGAGTGCAGCACAGGGTCTAAATGATATTTGTTGAGATACAAACGTAGATGGATTACCTCTGTTCCCTGAACACTAAATTAAAATGCAGCATATTCACCTCAGCAGGCGCCTCCTCCTGCTGCAAGAACGGGGTTTTTTTTTTGCTCTCTTTTCATTTATTTGCTTATTTATTTTCCTTCAAGCAGGCAGCAGGGTGGAATAATAATTCGTCATCTTTGGTGGTTGGTTAAGACTCATTAAAAATCTCTATAATGCGCCGCAGCCAACTGAGACTGTGTGCCGTGTGAATAGCCTGCAAAATAAATATTGTGCCTCGGCCATATTTTCTTTCAGGGATTTACATTAATAAGATAGTGGGTGTTGCAGTAATCAGCTAATGGCAAGCTCGGCCATGGAGGGCTAATAGCGGCGAGCTTGTTCTGCAATTAGCTGGTGATTGCAGGCGACAGCTGAGACATCGGAGGAGGTGCATCGAGAGGCCGTAATAAGAAACTATTTCTCAGGATTATTTTGTTTTGAATCTGTTTTCCCCAATTTGTAAGCAAAATGCAGCCCATTATAGATAGTACACCTGTGATTTCAGACATCTAGATACCTCCACATAAATAACTTTATCACATTAGCAACAAGAAAACCGAGAGTTCTTCCTACAGAACAACCAGCCAACAAAGGCTGAACACAAAGTGCTCTATGATCTCGAGTTTGTGTAGTTTTGCGTATTTAGCAGTAAAGAAAAGGCTGTCCGTCTCCAGACCTGTCACATAGCTCCAGCCCATCCAGCTCTTTTAATTCAGCGGTTAAACAAAGAGCCCGTCTGTGAGCAGAGGACCTGACCTCCATTCAAAAGGACATCATGTAAGCCCTTGCAATAGAACAGCGTGTAAAAATAGCAGCCTCCCGGTCCTCCTAACTCATCTACCTTTGCTGCGTTTCTTCAACATTTAGTGAGTGAGTGATGGAGAAAAAGAAGAATCACCGCAGATCTGACCAAATACCCCAGATGTTTAATGTATTATCGGCATTCAGAATCCAAAATAATACTAAATTGATGTTCAGTGAACACCACTCAGCTTAGTCTCCTTAATAAAATCATCTTCCCATGCAACCAAACTGCCTTGTCAATTACATTTTTGAGGGAAATGTTTCCCAGATATTTTTCGGCATATCACAAATAAGTTTGTAATCATAGTCTGCGGAGGAGGAGGAAGTTGGGGTGAACGGACGGGTCAACACAGGACTCTCAACAAGAGACTGCTGCTCGGGTCTAGTGTGAAACCAAAAGTCAATGTTCACTCATTTTAATTCATGTCTGGAACTTAAAGAGCGTAACTTATTTAAACCAAACCATAACGTTTCTCCTCAACAAGAACAAGTGGGTTTTTGTTTTGATTTAGTACGTTAATCACATGTTTAAAACTGCCACCGTAATCCAAAGCATGCTAACATGCTAAACTAAGACAGTGAACATGACAAGCTGAACATCAGCATGTCAGCATTTTCCTTATTGCATCTTAGCATCTTGATGTTAGCATTAGCTCAGTCTTGTGATGTTAATGTCATGTTTCACAGCAGTATCTACTGTTTGGCTTACCTAGCTAATAATAATAGTAGCAGTGGGTGTCAGCAGGGCCACGGCAGGATGCTGGACCACGGTCCAGGTATAACCAGGATCCATGGAACCCTGCGAGGGTTTCTCCTTTCTTTACACAAACCTTTTTATCCTGCTGATGGAAGCCTGTTGGATCTTCTGTTTTCTTGCGCCTTCAAGAATCTAAGCTCATGTGAGCTTGTATGCATTTGTTCATTTGTTTATTCAGAACCCCAGTCAATACTTGGCCTGTTATACTCTTCCTGGGTTCCAGACAAACATTAAACAAATATCACATGAATACATTAAAAACAAAAAAACAAGAATGCTTCTGTTTCCGTGGGATTTTCTTCCTTTTTGTCATTCAAAGATGTCTGCTACTTCCTGTCAGCAGGGAGGGAAACTGATTCCCTTCCACTCAAACCTTCAACTTGGCTTTAAGAGACCTTTACGACCTGACCTCCTCAGACCCCACATTAATGCTGATCGTGAAGATTGCTTAAAAACCTTTGTGGGTACATGGTCACGCTTTCGATTGAGGCATTAATACAATGAGTGCATAAGAGGGTCTTAATGACAATCTGGGCCAACAGAGTTATAGATTATACTAATTTATAACCTGAGCATCCGCGTCACTTCGGCTCTGATTCCGTGATCTTTGTTCCCGACGGATATTGAGGGCAAGACAGTCATTTAATGCCAGGAGTCCGGGAGGGAATTAAATTCATTAGCTTTGCATAAATACATTATTAAACCTTGAATACACTTTTGTAATGTTTTCGTTTGCATTATGTATTTTGACGTTTTTATGATCCAGCTCAATGGTGAGAGTTGAGCAGCAGAAGTTTTGACTGCTCTGCTCCAAGTGATGAACGAGGAGACACAGCAGGGTTGGGACCCACTGAGCGGCGCTTTGCCCATTCCTGGAGAGCCATCGAGGACGATTCAAAGACTTTTGTTTGGTTTTCATTCCTCGTTTCTCGACTGTGTATTGTTGTTTGTCTGTATCTCCAGAGGGCCATACCGAGGTGGCAGAGGTACAAGCTGCATTAAAAGACAGAGAGACGTTTCCTTTCCTTCCCCCAGCCCCTTTATGGTGGATTAATGATTTATTGCTCTGGCTTCTCGCTCTTCTCATCTTACTTGGAGGGGGGGCAGTTTAACAAGCACGCTCATTTTCTCCCCCGGCCTTCAGATAGTCCTCAATCACAGAGAAATGTGCCACGGTGCCACTGTGTGCAGCACAGCTGTGACCCAGTTCAGAGACTTTATTTCACCAGAACAGCCTCAGCGGGGAGCAGAGAGATCCAGCAAGAAAACCAAACCCGACGGGCACGGCTCGCCCTGCAAGCTGCTCCAAAACCTCAGTCCTGCTCCATATCGCTGTGCCATGGAAACAGCATGCTGATGCACACCTTGGGCGGACACAATAATGAAAACACTTCATGAAAAAGCACTTTGAAGTAACTTAATTACACCATAATGATGTGTGAGATGGGTCCTCGTGTTACTCCGTGATTTGGAGACATAATGTTTTCTTATGCAAACTTCAGAATCAAGACTTTTCATACCCGTCTTACCCGTTTCAACTTGTGACCACTGTACTCGTTTGTCCTTGCAGTTCGTCTGTACTCCCATTACATATCATACACTCCATTGTTTCCAAAGCTCCTGCAGTTTGGGCCCTGGTCTTACTTGTATCAAGCTCAGTTGTTCATCACCTATGTTTGTAAAGTCGAGATTAATGTAAAATCAAATTCAAACACGTCTCTTTTATGTCAAAAATCCAATAACTTCTCTTCCTGTAAAACTAAATATGAAGTGTGCTTATGTAAGCTAGTACCAACCAGTTTAAATCAATCATATGACATCCATCCATCAATCACTTGACAAGGGAGGTGTGTGTGTGTAACCACCGTCTTCTGTAGCTTCGTATCAGGCTACACTCTCAGCTCGCACATTTCTAGCGGTCCAACCAAATGCAAAGGATTTGATTAAAATCCCTCTTTGTAACTACACCGCTCAAATATTCTGTTTCTCTGGGACTTTAAAATCAATATGACTCATATCAACGTGCCAGTCTCAAAATCTCTTTAAGTTTGCAAATGCTACTGATTTGGGGCAGGTAGCGCCACCATGTGGTCATTTAGAAAGCACTGTTTTATATCAGAACTCCTGAACTGGCAAGCGGAGAAGAAAGGATTCCTCAGACAAAATCATGTATCTCATCATATAGGAATTGTTTTGTACTCTTTATCAAATTTGCTACAACATGCGCTTAGATAAATGAAATAGTATGCATATGTGTGTAATACATGACATATAGCGCTCATTTTCAGGTTCATACTTCATACTCAAAAAACTCTTCTGTCTGAATGTTCATTTTAGCACCTGTCTCTTTAAGACCCGCTTCCGAAAGAGCCCAGTCTGCTCTGATTGGCTTGCGAGAGTGCATTTTTCATGTTATGTCCCCTTTAAATATTATTTAAATATCTTATTTTTAATGCAAGAAACTCATTGAAACACATTTTGAACGTGTTCTCTGACTCCTCGCGAGCTTACCTATATTTATAAGACACTTACTTTTAATTTAGTTTTTTTACGTTTACGCCTCGGTAGAAAAGGAGTGCACCCAGACTTCAGCAGTCATTGTATTAAAGCTGCAATAACCTTCAGGATGTTCTCGGTGATTACGGGTGCTTTGGTGCTGCACCACCATCATAGCCATCCCATGAAGAACATCCTCCTGGGTATTTGTGCTGGAGGCAATAACAAAACTCATAATCAATACAGTTTGAGTTTACACCACTTATTTGCCTGTCAGGCGCTCATAGAAGAAAAAGTGTGTGTATCTGGAAAGATATGGTAAATATATGTGTATATACAGTATATATATATCTGTCTCGCCTTCATCAAACGTGACATATTCACATAGAACTCTGCATGCACGCCACTTATATTCCTGTCCGTCACACCATCACTTGAATTACATGTAAGAGGCAGCGATCGTCTGAGTGACAGGCGTCTCTTCAAAAGATAACGAGACCGGAATAAGACGACATGACCTTTACATGAATGTTTGAATAAAACAATATCTCTTTCTATTTTCATGCAGAGTGCATTGATCCACTCTGGTACAATACATATCAATACTATTCCCTTCCATTTATAACTTGACCAAACATTTAAAAATGCTTGAGGTTGACTTCATGGCGCCAGCTGATAGCCATCGTAATCCTTTATATCATACAATCTAAATCAATTCGTTTTTAATTATTTTTTAAAGCAGTGGTCCTGTTCTTTACTCTCCCGGGTATTCACTCTCTCACTTTCACTCTCTCTTCAGGCGTTCACGTCACTAATTTATGATCTGCAGTGTCTTTGAAACAGCTGTGAAATGGCATTAACTCATTTTATTCACAGCGTTGTCTATTCAACCTGCACAGTAACCTTCAATCTTCACTGAGAGAAATCACCAAAGATCCAGTGAGCAACACACACGGTTAGAAGTGGTGTCAGTCATCCAGTCTGTGTTTTAACCTAAATAAATGGGAACACTCAGCTGTTAGCAAAAAGCAGTGATGTAGCTTACCACAGTAAGATAATCAATATAACTATGAATAATGTGAACGCTAGCACAAGTCAGCATTAGCTGCGCTATGTTTGGAAATAACTGAAAGGGTTGGTGAAGTAAAGTGACTGTTTTTGTCAGTGTAGTCTTGTGGCTTTGAAGAGCAGCAGAGAGAGAGTTAAGCTGGGTTTGTTTTAAACACAATGCTGATCAGATATCAGTGATGAAACCACAATGTTATCATCAAGAATATCAATGGGAACTCATGGGAAAGCGTATCAATAGAACCCCCATTTCAAGGATGTTTTGCATGTCTGGTTTGGGCCAAAATAGTATGTTTAGGGTCACGTTTAGGGTCCGTGTTGAGATCTGTTCAAAATGTTCCCAATCTCGTATTGTGCAACTTAAAGTAGTCTTCGGTTGATTTTTAGGTTTCACACTGGACACGCACAGCGGTCTCCTGGGGGAAGTCATGTTTTCAGAGGCAATCCTTACAACTCCGCCCTCCTTCGACATGCGACACACACGACGACTTCAGGCTGAGAAAAATATGTTTAAAAGAAATGTGAATTTTCCTTTAATAATGACGCATGGTGTTTGTCCACCTGGACTGTTAGCTCAGCTGAGCCATGCTGACAGACCTGCTTATGTGACTGTCGCACGTAGAGCAGCCCACCCGGGAACGATGCCATCGGCGCGGGATGTCCCGCTCGGGTTTCTTGTTCAATCACTGCTCTCGGCTGCCGGTGGTGTCGCCTGTGGCATTTTGATTGAATGTTTTCTATTCACACACAGAGCTCCCTTTAATGGCCCTTTTCATGTGACAGTGATCTATATGCAGGTAATTACAATGGGCTATGATGGATAGTGCTGTCCGATTTACCGTGATTATCCTGAGATTAAACATGTTTCAGAAATCCCAAATGTCAAAAACTGTTACAAGGTGACGGGAGGAGTCGGTTCTGTGGTTCTTCACGTTGTAATGTATATGAAATATGACTGCAGTGCTAGACATGTGTATGAATTTATCTTTAATGTAAAATATTTAGAATATTGTTTGTAAGAAATGCTCCAACTGCCACGACATCTGACAGCATGTAACTTGTGTGCCTTGTTTATGACGACTGAGTGTCTCAGCATGGCTGTCACGCTGCAGAGTGTGAAAGCACACGTTTGATGTTTAGACCGACAGGTTTCACAGGCTTCTCTGAGTGACTGAAGACTGCCAGAGCGCCGACGGATGCTCTACAGACGAGAAGACGGAGCCAGCGAGTCTTCTGTCAGTATACCTACGAAGGAAACTAAATTGAGAAAAATGGATAAAGTATTGCAAAACTTAGTTGTTCAATAATCTTGTTGGCTGTGTGTTGTGTTTTAACCCAAGTTCTTTTTAGACCCTCAAGAGGCATTTATCTTTGTCATAGTGAGAAACATTCTCTTCTAATTTGACCTCCCTTGTTAAATAAAGGTTATGTGGAAGATAAAAAATGTAATATAAATCGCTGAAGGTTGTTCTCTGAAAGCTTGGCTGGGCCTGCGCCAGAGAGTTTCCTGAAGGAAGAGGACATCCCGCCAGAAAGACAAGGCCTTAAAGTCTAATTGGTCTGATTAGAGGGACTCCTAAGCCAGCACTTCTGATTAAGTGGAGTGATGGCGGTGATAAAGGCCGACTGGCAGGTGGGGCTGGACCGTTAAGTGGGCAAAATGAAGCAGGATCTCCAGCCAGCCAGGTGTGAACTTTGTCTTATATTTCATCCTCTGTGAGCAGTGAGATGGGACCGTGTCAGCCATCATCTTATGCCAGCGCCGGCTCCGTGCGTCTTCCTGCTGCAGCCATTCATAGACTGACACATGCTCAAAAGTGTGAACAAAAGAACGAAAGGGCAGAGGAACATTTCTGCTTCGAGAGTTTTCACATTTTCGTCCCCAGCTGACGTTTAATCGCCTCGTTCTTTTTCATTCCTTTACGTGTTTTCATGCTGCTGGACCCAAACATTCTCCCCGCACCTTCTGCAATATGCACAATTCAATATTTGTAGTTATATATATATAATAAGCAAATTAGATTTCACTTTCTTCTGGCGAAACACCAACAAGTTGAAATTCGGTTTAAAAACAATAACTGGGGAGAGGAGATGAGAGGCCCATGTGGCTCTGCAGGGCGTGTGCTGTAACTCAGTTATAACAAAGCACACAGAACCAAGTAGCACTTCCTGTTCCTGTTGTGATCAAAGTTCTCTCACTTTCACAAGTCTCAACACTCTTAGGCACTAAACACTAAATATGAAAAAATAGAAGTGGATATGCACATTGGGCGAACACAAGGGGGCGTTTCATGTCTGAGCAGCGTCAGCCTTGCAGCGTCATTTTGGGACCCAAGTCTTGATAAGGAATTAGGTTGTTTGCGCCGGGTAAGGAGGAGACATCGCATGCCTGGAAAATATTATTCTCTATTAATGCTAATCCTCACTGCATAAACCTGGATTCATCAGTGTGGACGAGTGGGAGTCACAGCAGTCGATGCCAGAATGAACATGTTGTAAAATCAACAAATAAAAAGGACGTTCTCTCGTCAAACCATCGCTTTTTGTATCGGTTTGTTTGTTATTTATTTAGATAAACATTGAGTTGAATTAGTTTTATTTATTTTTCAGTTGGGACTGTTATAAAATACATGCTTGGGAATTTAATTAAATAGCATTAGCGCTCAAACATTGTCATTACTGCTATGCATAGTGCGAGTGCACCATCTAATGAAAAAGTGCAAACAAGCAATGTTCGTGGCCTTGATCAGCAGCACGTGTGTTCTTAGGTTGAGTTTAGGAAGAACATCATGATGGGGCTTTCTCTGAGCGCCTCATACAGACCCTGAAGGGTTCCTTGTGCGTCAGAATCAGACGTGGCAAAGCGGCCGTGTTTCGACGAACTGGTATCAGAGACAAAAACTGATCTGCGGTAGCGGGTATGAGACTCACACTACGCTACACTCGCCTGCATCTAGTCTCATAATGGCGAGGCGATATCGCAGAAACCCAGTTACACAGCTCCACTGTTTTTGCAGCCTGGATACAATATCTCTGAATGAAGTCAAGGCAATGGCTCCAATCTGGTTTGGACTGAGCATCCGCCCTTCATCTCTCTTCTACAAACACTGTCCCCTAACCGTGTGAGGAGGAAGAAGGCTTAACAGATTCCCATGCTCATAATACACGCCAAGTCCTTATTGCCTCTAGGTTATTAAAAGTTAAAGTTATATTGACATTTCAATCACTCGGCCTTATTGCTTTCTCCACAGTGACGGTGAACGCTTGGATCTGAGGACACTTTCTTTGGACTTCTGTTTCGATTCAAAGCTTACGTTGCCAAAGGTCATCCATAGTCTTTATGGTGTTTGCCTTTGCTTTGCATAATTAGGTTTTTATGATACCTTATAGGATTTACACATTAGAGTCTCTGGGGAGAGTTTTACTTAGTGGATTTTCCATTTCCAATTTCCTCTGCAACGCATATCCAAGTGAAAGATGATAGTTTAATTGGAAATCTGTCTTTTTTGTGCGTGTTTATGAAACCTTCAGCATCTATTCCGTCCTTAAAGCACCGGTTCCTCTCAGTCTCTGCCCGGTGACAGTTTCCAAAGCTGTGACATTTATTTCCAAATGGTAATTGATTCAGAGGAAGCTGTTAGCATGCAGCTACAATTTAACAAGTGTCCTCTTGGAGTTTGGGGGAGGGATCAAACCCGGGGAAAGGGGAGACGAGATTTATATATTTCTTTGTTGTTGTTTTCTGTGTTTTAGGTAGCCCCCCCCCCCCTTTCTCGACATGGGAGAAAAGATTGGAAAAAGAGAGGTGGCATGTTTTCCACGTTTTGCTTCCTTGCTTCCCACACACACACACACACACACACACACACACACACACACACACACAGCTTGTGCAGTGGGATGCTGCCGAGGCCGTTATTGATTGGAAGCCACTGACAGAATGGACTTTGTCACAGGCAGTGCTCTCCACTCGGGCTGCAGGCTGTGTTTACTGGTGCGTCCTACCTGCAAAGTCCAGGCACCAACACCAGAGTGGACGACAACAACAATAACAACAAACAACAACATGAGGGACCGACAGGCAGCAGTAATCCTCCCCAGATACTGTCAGGCCGGCTTGACACAAAATAATGGCATCGCATCCAACGTGCCGCCCGCGTGAAGGCCCCAGGAAAAAGAAATTGCCGGGGTTGTCACTCATGATTAGTGCTCGTGAGGACCGGCCGCGGACCGTTACAATTCTGACACACTTAAGGAGAACAAATGAAGCGATGATTGGCCACATACTGTGACCCCTAGCTGCTGCCGTCAGGGGGGTTCATTGTGTGTCCTCACGGTGCGTTTTTCCTTCGGCAGTCGCTCACGCCGATGACGGTAATCACTTACCATGAAAGCCGCTTTTAAGAAAACACGGAAAAAAGAGAGCATTGGCTGCGCCCAAGGATGGTTCCGTTCATTACAGAGATTCAAGGCTTCTCCTGAACACAAACAATCGCCCCGGCATGCAATTTTGGAGTTGGGGCCGGAGAAGGAGGTGAAATCAGTTTAGCACCACAATCTTAGCCTAAACAAGACAAATGCACTCTTTTCTACAGTTTACACCCTTTAATCTAGTTCCTCCCCCCCCCCCAGATCGTTAGAGTTGTCCAAGTGATGAAAAGGAGGAAATCATCAGCTCTCTCAGTTGTAAGACCTCCGTTTCTTCTGGCATCTTTTATCACAATCATGCAAACCAGCAGGATAAGGATGCACGATCGTGACAAGAAGTCTCTCCTTCACTGCAATAATCGGATTTTTTTGTTGTTATTCGATTTGACGTGTAGAGCAGAAATGTATCAGTGTGCTGCAATGTCCCTCTAAAAGACTGTGTTCACTCTTTAAACAGCACTTCACCAACTCTGACAGCCAGATGTCTTCTCATAAATACAGCAAAAACACCTGCGACGGTGTGATGCACACACACACACACAGACAGTCCTCGGCTTCTGTTTTTATATTTGCTTTTCAATCATTGATCTCCTCTGAGAAAATCTCAGCAATCTTTTTCCTCCTACCTAAATTCAGCTTTTATGCAACATCTCAAAAACAGAAATTTAGACAAACAAAGATGCCAAAAGTTTTAATTTTCCCCGGCCCTCCTTTGCATTCTTAAGGAATTCATTACGCATTCTTTAAGGTGCGACTCATCCAGTCACTCAGGTCCAAATTAGGAGTGTATTTTTTAATCCCCTTCTATGCATCACAGAGCAGTGAGGTGTGTTAAATAGAGACAGAACACAGCATTCGACCGGTCTCTCTGGCTGCTCGGAGTTTGATGGAAAGAGTTTCCTTCGTATTTATCCGGTCTGAAGGCTGCTCCTGATCCCCTCAGACTGAACATCTTTAGAGATGTTCATTAAAATGTGGGGCTTGTATTCCTTTAATTAGGTTTGTCCACATCGTAACAGAACCATTAACCCGCACACTGCAAGGAGTATTACAAGGACTGTGAAACTGAAACGATAATAAATCTATTGAAGATTAGACCCTTGTCATTTTGGTCAATGTGGTTATTTAAAATAAAGAATGCCCAATCTTAAAAATAACCCATAATGCACTGCACAATACGCAAGTAAAAACCGTATGTATCTTCCAAGCTATGTGGCCTTCCAACATTGGTATACGTCCTTTAGGCCCAAAATCGTTGCAATGATCAAATGATCAGTGATATTGTATTTGTTTGATGGAACACTTCTGAAGTGGGATGGGTTTAAAAAGGCTTACAGAATGCTCATCACTGCCAAAACACAAAATCTTACCAGGTACAATTGTCTTATTACTCGTCAACATATCTTGTAGCACTTAATATGAAACACAATCACCCAACAAGTATCAGTTCAGTGAGATAAAGGGACTTGTTTTTCGACAATGCAGCATGTTAAAATGTGAAAAAATGATACTTTTGACAATTATAGGCTTGTTATGGAAGGTGGAGTGGAAAGTTGGCCATCATGGAGAGGGATGGAGGGGAGGGGGGGGGGGGGCAATTTTGTTTAAAAATGGGGAAAAAGGCGGAAATTTTCGGAAAGTTTACCCTGTAAGACATTCATAGTGTTGCACTTGATCGTTCACACAAAGTTAAAGGAAAATAAGTACGTTTGCAACGTATAATAAGTTTGCTACAAAACTGGCATTAGCTAAAGTTATTTCTATGTACTGTAATAAATCATTTTCATGTTCATATAGCAGGTAGCTGCATTCAAGACTAGCAAGAGAACTTCATTAGTTTTCTCAAATTCACATATCCATCTCGGGTGTGAGGAGCTCTCTCCATGAAAAAAAGGCAACAAATCTGAGTTTTTCCTCATTTACATAATATTTGCTAAATAATTCATCAGACCATCATCTCTGCCACATGGGAATAAAAGTTGTGTTGGCAGGTGAGTTGGTAGAGTTGAACGAGCTCAGTCAGAGTGCACCAGCTCCCTGTTATCACTTTACATTTCATCTGTTAACTGCAATATTTTGTTCTGCCTCAAGAGAGTCTTGTATTTAATAAATAACATTTTGCAAGTAAAATTGTCAAAACCTTTTTCTCTCTCTCACAGCTGACTAAAAAGCTGTCATAACTCTTGAATATTTCATGGAGGAAGCATCACTGACATAAAAGTGTTTATACGGACCCTTTTTATGGAACCTCGAAGTGTAGAAAATATATTATGAAATAAATAAATGTGGATAAATTGTGAATAGATGTGAATAGATGAACCAAACATGTGTGAAACTCAAATCAATAATGTTACTTTGCGTCAGTTGAATTATTCAAAATTCATAATGCCACTTGACTAATCTTATGTCAGTGGTGTTGTCCCCGCCCTCTTACCTTTCAGCCAATCACACGCCCTCATGAGCTAGCAAGCTCAACAACTGCTACTAAATTTAGCCAGTTAGCTCCTGTTAGCGAGTGCTAACTACAATGCTAACGTTGCTATGAATGTACCAACTAGAGGCTGCTGTTGTAAATAAACACAGTACACAAACGCAGTTAGTAAACATTTGTAATTTTTAATCCTTAGCTTAACAACGCTACTGATGCTACCTACCTAACATTAGCTGGCTAACTAGGCTAGTTTGTGAGTCTGTATTATTAGCATCAGCATCAAAGTGTAAAGCCAGTATTAGCAGGGTTAGCTAGCTCATTTGGGCTAGACTACAGAGAAAGAACATCATTAGAACCAAAACATGGGTATCTTTTAATTAACAACCTGACGTTAATTCACTTTTTTATTAACATTTTTAAATGATTTGTACTACTCTGACCTTGATGTAGCTGAAAACATTTCCGACTCCGACACAGCTTTTAATCATTTTTTACACAACTTTTAACAATTCAATAAACTCAACATTAAAACACTTTTCTATCCGGTTCTCCCAAACATATTGTAAGAGATGCAGCTTTGAAGACAGACAAGATCATCAATCATCTGACTGACTGGCTGAATTTCAGGCATCAACGGAAAACTGTCAAAAACTTATTATAAAGGCCAAATCTGATTTTTGCAAATAACTCATCGGAGTTTTGGAAAATTATCAAAACTCTGCCTCGCATATCAAACAATTCATGTGTGTGAAGGTTTTCACCATCATTTAATTTCTTCTGTCAATAGATTCACCAAACTGTTCACTACGACTACCTTCAGTGCTGGCTCACCATCTGCTGCTTCTTTACCAAATATTTTTTGTTGATGAATTTACAGTCAACAAATCTAAGTTGGGGACAATTAAGAGCACATGTTTTACATTTTTAACGTATCATTTGCATCAGGAAAAATCAGAAAATCTGGAAGTCTCTACAGGTTATCCCATCACATTAAGGTGATGATCCGAGTGATTAAAAAAAATCACCAAGCAATCTCAAAATTGTCCTGCTCAGCGGAATTGTAATTGACAATATTACAGAAGCCTTGAGTCCTATTTACTCAGATCAAACAAACCCAGCAGACCGTGTCCCAAAGTGTTAAGTTATTTTGAAGTTATGCAGGTTTTTTTTTTTGTACTTTTGTTGTGTTGTTTACGTTTTACAAGCAAGTCTTTTGGTTTGAATTTACAACGTTAGCCACGCGTTTACTGAAACACGTTAGTATGTTGGGTTATCTCCCTATGTTAACTGTTTGGTTTATTCATTTATCTGTCATTACATGCTTTGAGAATTGTTATATCAGGAGACTTTTTTCTTTTTGTTAAAAGTGTTTAATTTCTTGTTCCATGATTTATTTGATATTAACTCTTTTGGGCTCCATACCTTTTATGTTCCCAACTTTACCTCTCACTTAATATGCTCTTTATCTGTTGCTCATACCTTTAACAACATACGCTTTATATGCTGATAACCTAAAAATCGTGGCTATGTCTTCAGGCCTGTGTGCTTGATGTAAAGTTAAGATTTAAATGGTACCACTTAGAGTCAGCGGGCCCAGTATGGAGCGTCAGACACCTACAAGGTCGATATGAGCAGCGTGGCCCCTTTAGGGACACACATTCGTACCAAAATGGTGTTAAGATTCACTTTGCATCGAGTGTTGAGCTTTTGAAACACGTCGAGACTGCCTGGCTCATTAACAGAGGCGACAGAGCGGACCCTTGAACAGGGCCGGTGTCAGAGGAGAGCAATTCCCCTCTGCACCAGAACTGGGGCAGACATTTTGGTTGGTGCTCTGAGCTAAGCCAAATCAAGACCCACATAAAATCCCTGATTGAAAGACGAAATATAGACCGACTAGATACTAGAGAGAGAATGTGGGGCAAATATCTGTGATGCTAATCAACCTGACAATTACAAGGCGAGTGCTTTCAAGAGGCTTCCCACAGCGAGTGTAAAGTGCTGTATTACTTTCCCTGTGTCATTGTTTTGTGCTGTTGGCGTGGAAAGCCACCGCCGAGCTCGAGATCTCTCAGCGTCATTCATTATTTCATTCTTCTGTCGAAATACAGTCTCATTATTCTCCAGCCATTGTCGACCCCGGCGTTACCTGTCAGCGCTTTTTTGCTGAGGCCAGCTTTGTGCACTCGGAGCTGTTAAACGCTAATGGACGATCGCTCTTCCCTTTGTGCTCAACATGCTATCTGATGTGCCGTTTTGACTGGCAGAGGAATGGAGGGGCCAATTTGCAAATGCTGACTTCCAGAGCATCCAGTGTGGAAAGACATTCATCAAAAGCGTCGTGCCCTTTTTCATGTCTCCTTGTCATATTATCTGTGCAGCACTGTCAGGGGCGTCGTGGAGTTGATCACATTTTATTTCTAAGGCCCGCTCGAGTAGGTCGCATGACTGGTGTAAAGTATGGCTGGGCAATTAAAGTCCACTTCCTCTTCCGTCTGGGATGTAAAATTACCAGCGAGAGATAAAGAACAAGTCGAGAAGGAAAAGTATAAATCCGCCAGGATTCATTATTGGAATGACTTTTGAATCCACCTGTAATAATGAGGAGCGACCCAGTGGCCAGAATCTTTTTTTTAGCATCGTATGTTTCCGCAAACCAAGGATACGCTGGACGACGTTTCTGAAACAAAACGTGGTTTCATATCAGCCTTGTATCACGGTTGCAGAAACGCACAATGCCTACTCGAGAATCTAAAATCCTTCCTACAGTATTTTATATTAGATATGAAAAAAACAACAACTTTATGGAGCGGATTTTCTTTGTTTCTTCTTCCCTAATTTATTCATCATCTGTATGATTGATCGTTGTCGTCACTGCTGTCGCCATTATCATCACGTCCTCATCGTCACCCATCGTCACTGGTAAAATGCAGAATTATAGTCGTTTTCTGAGCTTATGACCACATCTCGTTCGCAAATGAAACTGGCCCATCTGTCATCGAGGTGTGGACCTTCAGTCATGTGACAACAGGTGGTTGTTAAAGGGTATCAAACATGGTCCTTGCCATCAGATGTAATATCTATGTTTGAAGCAACAGGACACTCCTTTACAGACAACCTGCTTGAGGAAAAGCCAGTATTAACGTGTGCTGTGAATCCTAACATTATTCAGAATTATAGTGAAGATAATAAAGCTTCCAAAAACGCTTCAGGAATACTTTTTCAGACCCTTTTTTGGCGGAAAAAAGGGTCTGAAACGATGCACAAGACATTGAGAACATATCCAATGTGTGAAAGGAACAGCCATAAAAAAACATGAAGTCTTGTGTAAACATCGTGTAGCTTCAACAAGGAGCTGAAACAAGAAAAATGGAATATATTTGATACTTTCAGACAGTGGGGAATTAGGGAAAAAGATGGTTTTACCGCCTGTAAAGCAACTGAAGTTTAAAATTTATCTATTTGATAAGGTGACAAGCAGTGATGTCATTTCTTCTTTCAGCCAATCACATGCTCTCTGCCTCTTGAGTAAGCTCAACAGTTGTCATTGGGCTACTTTTACGTAATTGTGTAGGTAAAAATTGTTTTGGGCTATATGTGATTATTTTTACATTCATCAGTGTAATAACTTCAATGTAGTTAAATGTCGCAGAGAACAGTACGTATAATCACCTTGCCTTATGGGGCGACATGAAACCCCTCTGCCATAAAAGTAATAACAGCAGACCTCAGTCAAACAGCATTCACCTTCATCAAATAGCACTCCGCCGACTAAGACAAATAAATCTTGGCAGTGGTTTTTCGTCTGGACACCAGATGGATGAGCTTTGACACGCCGGATAATAACTGAGTGAATGAGGACAGCGGAGTTGAGGCAATGACAGCAAAGTATTTGAAAGTCAATTTGATATGGTTTCCTTTCGCTGTCAAATTACCTGTCTGGGATGTTTTAATGTGGTCATTTTCACCATCTGGTACAACCAGATTCACCAGATTCAAACACATTTGTGAATACGATTAAACCTCCATCCAAAAATACTGGACCTTAATAATTTCCACTCCCAGTTTTCGCCTTGTAATGCCTTTGTGGCGATGAACTGTTGCGTCATGGAAGGAACGGATGCGTTAACTGATCTATAAATTAAATGATGGTTGATGTTGGATGAAACAAGAAGACGTGTCCGATTCTCAGTCTTTGGAGGAAAATAAAGGATAAAAGCTTTTTTTTGGTCAGATGTTTGAATTCAATCTACAGAGGGAGCCGGGCTTCTTCACAGAAGCCGCCGTATTTCTACAGTAGCCCAGAACGGACAACCCAAAAACTGGCCCAAATAGGGCCAATTCGAGTTTTTGAAATTTGACATTTGTAGATAAATGTTTCTACAAACATAAACTGTAAAAACAAGTCAATAGTAAAGGTGCTAAATTTGAAAGTCAGAGCATTTCTATTGCCTCCACATGGCGACGGCTGAGCCGGCAGCTTGAAGAGTGCTATACTTTAGCATTATCAGCTCTTTAAATACACAACAGTTATTTGCTGCTATAATCATTCTCTGGATATTGTGAAGAGAACCTTTGAAGTCAAATTTCAGGAAAAACCTAATTTCTGATAGAAGTCAGAATTTTGTGTTTAATATCAAAACTTTTTCCCCATAGCTCTTTACATACATCCAGTAATAACTCATTTTACTTTAAAAGTCAGAATAACAAAATTCCCAATTGGCATCAGACCTTTTTGAAGCAACCAAATCCTTTTCCACCTCCCCCTCGGCACTTGCATGCATGGCATTTGATTTATAATTCTAAAGTAAACCAGCTTGGGCAGGTTTTCACATTTCCCTGAACACACACACACACACACACACACACACACACACACACACGTGAGTGGATCCAGCTTGTGTGCGCGCTGATGCGTAAATGTACACCAACAGCAGCGCCTCGCCTCTTGCAGACAACTTCTACAGTGTTATCTTTCTGTTTCTTTTTTTTCTTCCTCCTCCTCCTCCGCGAGTTATCGAGTGAAGCATATGACCAAAAGCAGAGGGGGGGGGGGGGTGATGCCGATTGATAATTAACTGAGGTACCGAATTGGTGACGTGTGTGGAGGGGTGACGAGAGAGAGGGAGAGAGAGGGAGAGAGAGGGAGGCGGGCCGGAGAGGAGAGAGAGGTCTTGCCTCTTGTCTTGCTGAGGCTCTTTGATTCAGTGGCAGTGGCTGAGACAACCCCGTTACCGGCCACCGTTTACCCGGTAAGTACTGCTCATCTTCTGTCTTTTTTATGAGTTCATTCATTCTCAAAGAAGAAATATAGAAGTTAAAGCTCCGTTTCCACAAGTCGGATAAAAGAAAGTTCATGCATAAAATCGAGGCGAATGAGGCAAAGAAAAACGCTGCACGGTGGCATTTGTTCCTTCTTGTGCCACTAAGGAACACGACTTGTGTCTGTTCTCGAGTTAAATAACCCGTTTTTTTGTTCAAAGAGAAATGAAAATCACAAAAAGATCGAACCTTTTTTACTTTTTGATGCTGAAGCGCTCCAAACATCCAAATGGAAACTTGGGCGCTGTCCGTGGTGCTGTAAGTGTTCGCAGGTCTAAACAAATCTAGTTCCCCCCAATTATCTATCAAACCTGCTTATTAATAATAAGGTTTCTCAGGGATACTTGGCCATGACATGAAGTCATTTATTACAGACTAAATCCCTCTGTACATGCCTCTCTTCTCCACAGCGTAACTACGAGCTTCGATCATACGCATGGTGAAGACTTCCGTGGAGGACATCGCGTCTTCATCTCTGTAGACGAAATTAAAAAAGGACATTTTGTCCAAAGCAGAACTTTTATAAGAAAACCCGATTCACGCTGGACGACAGCAAAGTCAGAAGATGCTTTGCGTGTCCGATGAGCGCAACATCTGCAAGTCCGTCAGTGAGAGCTTAGCACACAAAAAGGAGTAGCCTACCTGCGATGAAGAAACCCGCAAGAAGCTCCACGCGGTAAGAAGTGGAAGAGAGACACTGAGAGGGAAAGATCAGACGGAAGAGAGTGGCGGTCAAAGAACAAACACCAGCGCGTCCTCAAATGATGGGGATAAAGCACCTTCTGCTTCTTTTGATTTACTTAGACCCGCTGAATGTGCTGTGCGCCTCCGCCACCACCAACAAAAAGAGCAAAAACCCGCCGAGGAGGAACCCAAAGGTGAAGGAGGTCAACGGCAGCACCACCGCGGTCCCGCTGGCCGTTGCCGTCCCGGGGAAGATCACCCAGGTCCAGGCTCCCACGGTCCAGCACGACACCTGCATGGGCTACTACGACGTGAGCGGGCAGTACGACAAGGAGTTCAGCTGCAACAACACCGACCACCGCTTCTGCTGCGGCAGCTGCTTCCTACGCTTCTGCTGCGCGGACCGGGGAAAGCGGCTGGAGCAGAAGAGCTGCACCAACTACAACACACCGGACTGGATCAAGACCCAGCCGCCGTCGCCGGCGCCGACAGGTGACACGTACGACCCGGAACTGGACCAGACCAACACCACGGTGTACATCACCTGTGGGGTCGTGGCGCTCGTCATCGCCATTGGGATTTCTGTTAAAGTTGCCTATGATAAAGCCACCAAGCCCCCTCAGGAAATGAACGTGCACAGGTAAGTCTGTCCTTGGTTTTTTTTCATAGATGATGAAAAAGCATGACAACATGTCTAGAGCATAGGTTTCTGTATGTCAGCCTTAAAGGGACAGTTAGTTATACATGAAACTGCTCACAACAAGGTTTGTGGGTTATCGTGAGTAACCGGGTTATGATTTCTGGAAAGAGACATTGCTGTTGAGTTTTTCAAATATATATCTTTCAAGCCGAGTGTCAAATAGTCCCATCATTTTGGAGACATCTATACAGCTGATATCTCCAAAACTAAATAGCACTTCAGGTAAGAGCGGTTTTGATTTTGGGGTGAACTGTGCCTTTAAGACGCAAACAGGGATAAACCCATCATGTATTCCTGGAGCTTTGTGTCAAGTGTGGTCACTGCATTGTTTCTCATTTTAGCAAGAAAACATGTTGAATTGATCTTCATTTATAAACTGTAGAGAAATACTGTCACGTAACGCTGCATGTGTTCAGCTGAACTCATTTTTCTGTGTAAAATCCTGACCGACACGACTCAACTGACTTACAGCGGCCTACTTAACTCCTGGGCTCAAAATCACGAGTTCAAACAAGCCCATGACCTTTAACACAGTGCCATTACACTCCTCCCTAGAGCTTCCCGTTCACAAAAAATAAATCTAGATTGTAAGCCTTTCTATGGTACACACATGCCATTCAATCTCAGGAGGGGGAGCGGCTGGTGTTCGGCATCCGTTCAACCCGAGAGGGATAAAAGTAAATGCCACTGAAAGCCATTATGATCGTGTTCATCCTGATGGGAGTGGTCTCTTCAACAATGACTGTATGTTTAAATCCTCAAGGCACCAGCAGTGGTCACTGAATTGCTCGATGAGCGTTAAGGCAACCTAAATACCCATCCTATGGCAATGTATATTATATATATATATATATATATATATATATATATATATATATATATATCCAGAGAGCCTCGTCGGTTTTGAATTAAGTCTGTCTCAATGGATTTACACTAAATCTCCTCTGTGGCCCCAAAAAACAACTCAAAATTTGGGGCAGATTTTTCCATTTGAAAGACTCCTCTTCTTTTGATGAACTGAAGGGAGACATCCTTCCATTCAGACAGAAGCTTAGTTATATATCTGAGTTTCTTTCTTGATGACGTTAAATATTCGTGACAATCAAAGCTTGTTACTGTCACATTATTGACAGTAACATATGCAAACAACCCCATAACTGATTTATGATGACAATGTGGCTCCATTCTGATTGGTTCTCAGAAGTATGTGACATCATCCTTTTCCCACTGCGCCCCGCCTACTTTAAACCAGTAAAAAAAAAATACAAGAAAAAAAATGAACATATGCAATCAGGGCCTTTAAAAGTGGACGAATCCTGTAACCAAAGCCGGAGCCATTCGACGATTAATTGGTCGCCAGAACACTTTTTCATAAACTATTGATGATTTATTAGTTGTCGTTCTTTAACTCAAAAGGCCACACATCTGATCGTCCTAGCCTCTCAAAAATGAAGACTTGATGCTTTTCCTCGTCTTTCTTCATCGTAAACTGAATATCTTTGTGTTTTTAGACTGCTGACCGGACAAAACAAGCAATTTAGAGATGTCAGCTTGAGCTGTATACAGTAGGTGTCCGTTATGCGCAGCTTTCTAACATCTTATAGACCAGGTGATTAATCAATAATAAAAGAATAATCATTGGTTGCAGCTCAACTAGTTCAACGTCTGGCATAGACTTAAGGTTAGTGTATCGCTGAGGCAAGGTTTTTAAACTCTGGTTTCCTCCCACAGTTCATTCTCTCGATGGCATAAAAGGCTTTATAAGTGTCCAGGCTGTCTTTTATGCGATGCATGCTGGGATACTCTCCAGCCCCACTGAAGCAGGTGTTGAAATTCTATTAAAAAAAGTATAAATGGGTTTTTAATTGAGGTTAGATCTGACTAAAATTGCATGTTTTCCACCCACTGATTTAGAAAGAAAAATCACTTAGTCATCGCTCTTATCCAAGAGTCACTTGAGTCACCTGCCATTAAGCAGAGGCCATCCCGGACAGAGCAGAGGAGGACGTATTGCGTTGACTTAACAATATGTATATAATTAAGCATTGTTATCCCTCGGTCACGACACTTTGGCACCTGCTGCTTTGAGAATGTTAGAGTGGATTACTCAGCTTTCTGAGAAAGACAGTGAGAAGTTCTTTCTGATAAAAAGAAATCAGAATTCTAGCCCCGACAACAACACAAAGGAGCTCTGTTATAGATTAAATTCAAGCTCCAGTGATTGCTCTAAGTGTCGTCTCAAAAGTTGGCACAGTCAGCCTTTTAATATCCAGATGGACTAGTGAGACTTTACAATACAGTATTTCATTTGAAACAACAAAAAAGAACAACAGAGCTCATGACGCAGCACTTTTTCCATCTCTGCTCGGAGAAAATGAAGAGATGGTGAAGTTTGTGTCTCCTTGCTGTGCTTCTATCCTCGCCGCGGGGTGTACTTTAAAGTGGAGCTGCTTAATGCCACCACTCCGGTGTGAGCAGGAGCCATGAGAGTGGAGCGAGAGGTCGATTAAATGAGGAGGCATGGCTTGCTGGCTGCTCAATGGTGTTATTTTGTATTTTTCTATGATTTGTTTATTTTCACCGACCATTTGGCATATAGCGCTGTCGTAATGATGTCTGCTGGAATAGAGCTCGGAGGCTGGCAGCAGACATTCACAACGACAGCCGTGACCAAAAAGAAGTAGTGGAACATGGGATTAGCTGTATATTTGGCTCGGGCCTGCTGCTAAAAAGTGGGTGCTTCTCTAAGGCAATCTCGTCTCATACCTCTGCGACTGAAGGAGGACTGTGAGCAGAATACTGAGATGTTGGCAGACCTTTGCCGGTTGGTCTGTGACCTTCACCGAAACACAATAAATGCAGAGTGAGAGCTGAAGCCAGTGGTTTGAACAGGCTGTATTGATCACATTCTGCAGGCTAAACAGAGAGGCAATGTGTGCCGGCTAGGTGGTGAGAATAAAAGACTGAGAAACTGAGTTGAAAGGAAAGACGACTGAATGGGCAAAAATAGCTGCAGGTGACTGAAAATTCAATGCAAAAGGGAGAGAGAAGCTCAGTTTGTATGAGAAGTCTAACTCAGAATGTAATGTCAGCTGATTTTAGCTCATCAGAGAAATAATGGTGTCAGCAAAACGTTTGGACAATAAATCACAACAGATTGCAGAGCGATGGCGAAGATCTGTTCTCGACGTCATTACATAGTTTGTCCACAAGAGAACAATGACATTTTTGTTTCTGCTTTTGAGTAGATGGATCACTCTGTTGGCCTTATCTTAACATGATACTGCTGGTGGTCTTCTGTACTATAAACAAATCCCACGGAAAGAACAAAACCAACAAAGTGTGTCTCTGTCCGAGTTCCGTCCCTCAGACTCAATCCCATAGGTTCCTACTGGAGATCTAAATCTTTACAATTAGAATTTATGTTTATTTTTTTCCTAAAATAGTGAGGCACTGTTATTTTTAGTGAATGTTAAACAAACCGGAAGAAAAAGCACAATTGTTGGGGTCTATTTTCAGCGCCGATTAATCCACATTTACTGCTCTAGTGAGTATTTGTGGCAGCAGGACGTTGTGTGTGGCATTGAGTCAAAGTGTTGGTGAAGGAACACGTCACCCAGTGCAACAGTGATGCTCATTGATACGTTTGTAATAGTGTTTGCACAACAATGGAGCTCTATGGCACAGAGGAGGAAGATACATCCGACTTTGGAAACACACAATACTTGTTAGAAGGGTCAACTCATTGTTGCTTTGTTGGTCATATAAAAACTGTTTAAGGTACTTTAACACTGTTGTGTTCGTAGCTCTCAGAGGACAGAACTTTATGTTGGTATAGCAGACGTCTGTTTACCTGTAAATCAGTTCAATTGTGGCGTTCCCCAAGGGCCCATTCTTGGCCCCTTGTTGTTTTCAGCTTGCACGCTTTTCGTCAAAAACGGTTTTTAGGATATTAAAAAAAGATTGGCTGTATTGTTGACAGACGTTTTGAACTCCCAAATATCGATACTAGTATAAACCCCCAAAATGCAGTATTGATCAGGCTCTGTTGGGATTATTAACAGTCACAGCGTGTCTGACAAATATTTCTGCAGTTTCCATGCGACTTGAAAACAATCAAAAGTGTCTTTTACTTTTTTTGGTTTTGTTTCACTGGCAAAATGTTTATCTTTCTCATTAAAACATTCAAAGTTCTGCAAACTATTGTAGCTCCTGCTGCACACGACACGGCAGCCAACTGGGACAGTGCAAAATCAGGTCGCCTCCGTCTGCGAAAAAGAAACGGCTAAAGTGTTCTCTCCTGGAAGGGAAACGCTATTAATATACTGTATATTTCCCAAAGTCACAGAGTTATAGAGAAGTGGAATATGTGGTTGCTTTAGGTTGACATTGACACACTTAAATTGCCCTTTCATTTCCTTTAAGGAAAAACGCGGAGCCGGCACTCCATCTCACAAGCGGACACTCTTCCACCAAAAGTTGGAAATGGTGTTGGTGAAATATTGCTTTTATTTTGTGACTTCAAAGAAGAGACACTGACTTCTAACTCCTCGTGTGTGTGCCTTGAGCTCGAGTCCGGCAAGCATAATAGGACTGGTCTGTACCTTGTGTTCAGCGCTATTGAAAAGCTAACTCCCTTGTGGCTCTAGGTGTAATTAGGATTTCCTCTCTGCCTTGTCCCCATACCTCTATGATTCAAATTGGAGCTGGAGCTAAATAAATTAGGAAGACCTTCAGGGGGATGACAGGGAGAAAAAGGAAAAAAAAGAAAGTTGGTAATTGCTCTTTTCTCATTTGTGTGATTTCTTTCCAGAGCCCTGGCAGACATTCTGAGGCAACAGGGACCAGTTCCAATATCTCAGTACGAACATGAAAACATTGCAGCGATTGATGGATCACCCGAAGATGAGACGCCGGTCAGAACCTCGAAGAATCATTACACACCCGTTCACACCAAGGCATCAAACCACGGTAGGTGACACTGCTCTGCTTTTACACAGATCAATAGCTCCGACTGTAAGTGACTTGTACAAGGCCAAATGATTTGTCTGATGTAGCTTCCACTATATAAATACAACTTTATGTTATTACGATGGTAAAGCTTAAGTATCGTAAAGAAAGACCCGATTCGCTCTCCCTAATCTGCCACAACATTCTTTGATTGACATCCACTGAAATAGATGGACCTTGAATCTTAAGCTTTTCCCCCTCAATCTTTGTAAAGACGAAACACATCAGGAAATACACACAGAATTAAATGCAAGGCCCTGGCTCCTTACGCTGCGGTTCCCATAAGCCTACTCGGCATTGGCTCAAAATTGAGACGCAAATTATCATCTTCTGCGGGAGACGCAAGCTTTTTGTCCAGAGATAATTCTTTCGTACGACGCCGTTCCTCCTACTTTTATCCGGTCGGTCTCCAGATCCCTGCTCCAGGGATCAGCTCGTTTGCTAAGTGCCCTAGTATGGTGTCCCAGATTCAACAGTGTTGTGTTTCACTCTGGTGTCACCCTGCCTCCACCCTCCTCTCCACCGCCGCCACCACCACACGTGTCAGAAGAGAGCTGATACAGACTGTACTGAACTGCACGGTGTGAGCAACGTTTCTGCAGCATTTTGAATATGTTCTCGTTCTACCAAAGACAAGTAGATTACTCCACGCTTGGTCACCAATCCGGTTTTAAATAATCTTCTGTTTGTATTATGTCTGCGATATTTAAAGTATCATCTTTCTTATATAAATCAGGTCTGCTTTTCTGCTGAAAACCGCTGATGTTTTCTGCTTTGCAGAGTTTTAAAAGATCAATGAAAATTGGGAGGAAATTTTGAGAATTTGCTTTTGAGCGTTTTAACCAAACCACTGAGTTTATCTTTAACAAACCACGATGTATTCATCAAGGTGAAAGCTCAGTTTTGCCAGAATCTCTTTCATACAACAGCAATTTAGCCTTCAATATTAATGGGATTTACGATAGTTAAGAAAGTCCAGGAATCAAGAAAGTTCATGTTTGTTTGCAATAAACAGAAGAAGTAAAATCACCAAGGCTGAACATACAAAAGGAGCCACCATGAATGGATTATCAACCGGGCAAACGGTCCACCGCACCAGGGTCCCAGACCTGGTCCACCAAACACTTTAAGTCGGTGTTAATTTAAGTCATTGCAAATTTGTTTGATAATCCTGCATGCACCACTAAAGCACGTTATGAATTAAGATGATATGCAACACCTGCGGTAATACTTGTTGTAAAGGTCCCATCTTGTAGGTGAGTTTTGGGGTCTAAATGATTTTGAACGCAAACACTGAGTTGAAATTGTGCTCGATCATCATATTCTACAGACTCAAGGAAACATCCTTGTTGTGTCCAGATCGACGCAAAAATAACACGTCAATGTTTTTCAATGAAAATGAGAATAATGCCGTAAAAATTATCATTCAATATCGCAACTGCAAAATCAGCCACCATTGGATATCTTTCAAGATCATTCAACCATAGTCAGCATTTCTGGGAAAGGCAAATGCAGAAACATCAAAGCATTGAATGTTCTGCAACAAAATCTAAATTCCATCCCCTCCGAATCATCCACATGAAACCTTGTACTAAAGACATTTATTACTCTTCTTTGTCCAGTGTTGAGCTGGAATCGGTCTTTATTTATTTACTGGTACTGGCTCATGTTGGTGGAGTGCTGTATTATTTCTATCAGCAGCAGCACAAGTGTCTAAACTTTAAGCACATACAGTATCTGAGGAGATATGGGACACAGAGAGAGGAACAGGCTTTATGGCCATTTCGATTTTTATTAATAGTACTTTGACCTGGTGCAAATTTCTGTGCAATCATAATTATTAAACGTGATGTGTTGCTCATTGTAGTGCCGTGAGCGTAAGCAAATATCTGTGATTCACAAAGCCACACATCATTTAGTATGAAGCGCCCACAGAAAAGATGTCTTGATCGTCCGACCTGTGTCATATCAGCCTGTGTGAGCGGGACGTGACACTGTTCGGGTGAGTGCTTTTGACGGGAGGGTGTCCAAGCGGAGATGGAGGCACTCCAGGGAAGACGTGACTCCGATTTATGACAAATTCATGACAGTGATGTGAATTTAAAACAGAAGATGGCTCTGTTCTGTCTTCAGTGTGGAAATGATCAAAGCTCATTATATTTTTATGGTGGATTCTGGACGTTGTTAAAGCCGTTGTTGGGCTTCTTTTCGTAGATTTTAGTGTTACTACTGACATTTTCCAGGATGAGCCCTTATGCGCTGGGACACACTGTTACTACTAAAGTACAGTATGCCAATGTGAATATGTAATCAGGTATGACAGAGGTCCGAGGTCTAAATATGTAAATTTGATTTCACACCTTCAGAATTTACTTTGGTTTTCAATGAATAGAAAGGTTAGGTGAGTAAAAGGGTTGAATTAAAAAAAATAAACATTTCCAATCAATATTGCATGTTTAACCCATTTGTGAGTTCACCACACTGGAAACAGCGGAACAAATTCTCCTTTCATGATGTTTCCCACTGAGGTGAGAAAGATAAATGTTCCATTATCCACATCTGGTTTTATAAGAGGTCCTTTATGAGATTGGTTGGTCTGAAACCATCTCCTGGGCCACAGATCAGTTAATGAGTGAAGAGGATAATGATGGATTTGTTTTTATGTAGCAGCAACAAGGAGGATAAATAATTGCTGCTGTCAGAAGCCACACTCAGTTGGTGTCCTGTATAGTGTGAAGCTTATTCCCTCTTTTAAATCCTATTTATTACTGCTCTTATATGCCCTCAGTGACAAAAAAAAAAAAAGGTGTCCTTAAAATACTAATTCAACAAAGACACTTTTATTGCATTTCTTCCAAATAGGAAAGTATTAACCTCGAGGGGGAAACAATAAAGAGACGCTAATGACAATGCAATGGTGGATATCTGGATTTAAAATCAAAAACATCAGCAATGTATGATGTAAACTTCTCCCACTCGATGTTCCAGAAGAGTTATTATACCGAGATGAGATGCCGTTGTCTGTGGATGGTACTTCTCCAGGACTGTCCTTGAGTGGGCATTACCACTTCAATTTCCCAGAGTTCTGTTCTCTCATTTCGTTTTCTGCTCTAAAGTTTCGATGATGCTGTAAAACAAATAGGCGACAAATGTCTCCCACACTTTGCAGACAGAATGGACTCATCTCTGCAGGACACTGGGAGCAGCTGGTTCATTCGGGGTTTTAAAACCCCGCAGAAGTTGACTGACTATAAAATGACACGAGACAAACTTCGGAATGATATTTGGAAAGAATGATGTCATATTGCTGATGATAGTGAGTCTGGGTGTCTCAGTCTTCCTGTAAAGTCACGATTACAGACAAGTTCATTAAGGGTAGAACGGTTCTGGGGTCTCGGTTTGTTTTGGGTTCAGCAGAGAAAATAATAATAATGATTCATCATTTTTTTAAATTCAAAAAGTGAAGAAATAATAAAAACACAAACAATAAAGCTGTAAAAGTCATTTCTTTATGGACTTGGCTTCATACATGGATGCAGTTTTATATCGAAACAGGAAAGTAACTTCCCCAAAAATTTGCCTCTTTAGCATTAAAGAGAATAGTTCAACATTTTGTACGGATGATGCATTGCAAACAGTTCTTCCCATTGGTTGGAGCCAGGCTTGTTTTTTTGAAAACCTATTCGTGATTTAACGTAAATCACAATGCACATTATTGTATGGGCTGGATTTGTGCTGTCCACATCCGAGTCAAATATGCACAAAAACAATGATTTCAACAGTCTGGATGTTTGATACGACCATTCCATCTTCCGATGAACACGACGAAATGTGGTGGAAAGTTGAGTTCGTAGACCTTAAGTTAACAGTAAAGTGATTTAGGATTAACCCACATTATATGACCCCCTTTGACATGAATGTGCACACTTGAGTCACTCATTTGAAAACTCTTCATTTTCCTCTGAAGGCAGAGTCAAATCGAAGTTTGTAAATTTCACTTTTATCCAGAGATTTGAGTTTTTATCTCTGAAATAAAACACTTCGCATTCATTTATAAATGTGTGATGAAAACTTTAATAGAATGGTTATTCCCCAACAGAAAAAGTTAGATCCGTCCACATTATGCAGCGTCGATAAGGCAATTTTGAGGAACATTTCCGGAGATAATAAGCAGCTATATGTTTGTACTGCCACATGGGAGCAATTCATATCACAGTCAGCGTCTCCAGCTACCTGATTCCAGCTCCACGGTGTCGTCCTTGGAGCATATAGAGGTGAATCATCTCTGCGTTTCCCCCCCGGGAGACATCACACACACACACATATATACACTACTGCATCATTGGCATAGACACAACAGTGTGCTGTTAAAAATCACAAGATGCAGGGAAATACGTTTATTCCTTTTCTTTTCATATTTGCGGGATTTCTTCCAAGGTCCCACATTAACGGAGCGTGCGTCAGTAACTAGTTAATATTCTCCCTCTGGGTTTGATGAAAAGAAACAAATGGGCCGCGGTTCTCGGGCTTGAGTGCCAAACCTTGGTGTGATGAAGACCAGGCCTAAAGGTCCCAGGTGTTTCTTTTCATTATGATAATTTGAAATGCTGTTCGATATTGGCTTCCCGAGGGCCAAAGGTCTGAGTGATGTTATTAGCTTTGAAGTGGTTCCCTTGGAGAAAGAGGCATTTAACTGTTCGCCAGTTAATGTGGAGAGGGGAGAGAGGAGAGGTTTGATGAACTAAGTTTTTTGTCTGTATGTTTTCTGTTCTTTTTTTGCTGTTTTCGTCGACACTACATTCTTTTATTCCTTCTCAAGACTTGTCTGGGATTGACAGGGCAATTGAAAGGTGTCGGGGTGCTAGCAGGCACCTCGTCTTGCTGCTTTGTGTTCAGGACAGACTCTCAATTACAGCACTGGTGCAGAGGAGAGTTAACAGTGATGTGGTACAAATTGCATTACGGAGTGGTCTTTTAACACGGGGGAAATCCAACAAGGGTGTATACCTGAGGTGTGTGCTATCCTCGGAGAAGGGTAACGTAAATCCCTTCTAAAATCAAGTGTATCAATCATCTTGCCTCTAAGAAGCCAAAAGCATTGCGGTTTTATTTTTCAATCAAATGTAATATTTCACTCACTGTGGAGAAAGCCCTGAGACCTGCAGACTGCATCTTTGGCATCTTTGAGCAATATTGACAAGCTGCTGATCCCTCCCTAGAGTTGGTTTCATCAGTTGTGCCATTTTAGCCCTGTTTAGTATTCTTGTCATCTACGGCTGGTCTGTTGTAAAATGGCAGATATTTCTGAGGAAATTGAATACAGACACTCGTCAGTATTAAGGCCCACGGAACGGCCACGATCGATGGATTTGCTCGTGGGAGCGACGTGCTGTAAATCCATCTGTTCACAACACAGTCGCTACAATAAAACATTGGCGTTGTACGTGTCTGCAAACCAAAGCTACGCTGAACCTCGAAGTTTCTGAACCAAACACTACGCTTCATATAAACATTTCTGCACATTTACATCAACGTTGTAATGTTTCAACAGCTTGTGGTGCTTTAGCCGTTGAGAAAAACTCTTAAGCGTTGAGCCACCGTTAAAGCGGCACATGTCACAGAATTTTAAACTCAGTGACTGGATGTGTCTGATGTGCTGAAATGCACCTTGGGAGTTGTTGTCAACATCTGGGAGTAAACGGCCCACTACAGAGAAAATTCAAAGAATGTCACTGCTTTCTGATGAGCTAGCACCGACATGTTTCTATGTTGCTAGCTAGTTAGCTTGCTATTATTCTACTTCACCAACTAGTAACACCTATTTCACAAGGATGGATTTCACTGCACCACATTCTGACGTGACCTTTAGGCAAAGAGAACACCAAGCCCCACTTTTTGCTGAAATATTAATTTCCCACAATCGTTTATCCCACCAGGGCACTATGGGAAAGAAAACCTGCGCGGCGGAGGCCAAGACATGCACAACTTCATCTCTTCTGGGTTTGTGACACTCGGACGAGGCCACTTGAAAGGTAAAGTCCGTCCTCGTTAAGTGGTTTTCTCTTCACAGGATCCTGAAGTTCAGAATAACAATCGTTTCCCTCACAGAGCCACTGTGACATGCTGTCGTTCTCTTTCTGCCAAATAATAAAGTGACTGTGACTTTAGTTTCAGCTCAGTGAAAGTTGGACATGACAATACATAATGGCTTGAAGTGACATCTTGCAAAAGTCCACACAAACATTTATTATCTGTGATTAAATCCACACTTCCACTGACAAACTAACACTTCCCGCCAGTGTGAACGCAGCATGGCACAGTAGTACATTTCCCGGCTATTGTCCTCCTTTGGAGTTTTAATGAATCCGAAGCAGTGTTGGAGCGAGAATGAGCTGTAAACAAGCGGCCCGTTGTTGTTGTGTTTTTGTTTTTACAGCGCAGCACTCTATAGACGAATCGGGGCAGATGTCCTGGCAGGGCGATATGGACATCCCTCTCTCCTACGGTACGTTCCACAAATGTTCCGCTTTCTGCTGGAGAACCGGCTCTCTGTTCGCACCCGATAGGAAAAGTCACTCACACTTCAACACACACCGACCAGCCGAGCGCCCTTGGCTGATAATCACAGAGCAGTCATTCGGTGCCAAAAGTCGTAATATATATTTTTTATTTTTTATTTTTTCCTGTTGGTGGTTTTGTGAGCCAAAATGTTTCCACTGATGATTGTTTGTCAGCAGGTTTGAATGAGTGCCGTACAGTTTATCTGCATGGCTTTTATGAACAGATGAGGGTGTCAAAACAAACAGTGTTAATCTTGATAGCTGATAAACTCTTCTTAGGTGTCTGCAAGGTAAGTGAAAGTTTGATTTAAACACTCAACTTGAAGCATTTAGCTCTGCTGGAGTGACCATGCCAGTGGGGGTTTTGCTCTGTATCACTCACAGTGTTAGCTTGATGTTGATGTCTATTTCCTTGATGATATTTGAGGGCAGTGTATGTGTACCGTTACGTTTTCTTCACGGTTTGAAATCATTTTATTAAAGCTGAATACATGAGCCGATCGATCCAAATGCTGGAGGTCCTGATTCACAACTACTGACTGTATATAGGAAGTGGACGTAGGCAATGTGATGTCACCCATCGGTTTGTGGACTTCTGGTTTTGAAGCCTTGAGTTCGGCATTTCGGCTGTTGCCATCTTGGTTTTTGGTCACCGCCATCTTGCTTTTGCAACCAGGTAGAGACATGAAAGGGTGGAGCTAAGTACAACCGAACTCTAACAAGACATTTTTAGGCGGAAAAAATGTTACAATTAACTTTCATGAAGTGAAAACACAATGTGAAAGGATTAAAGTTGATTAAACGAAAACAGACAACTCGCAGACCGGACAACCATGGTAACGACCTGTCAATCACCGTGTTGCCCCGCCCTAAAGCATCCCCTGCTTTATGGTCTGTTTGACTCTAAATGGACCATAATGTACTAAATGAACATCATGCTGTATTGAAGAAGACTTGAAACTAGAGATTGAGACCATAAACTCATGTTTACAATGTTTACTGAGGTAATAAATCAAGAGAGAAGTAGAGTCATTTTCTCATAGACTTCTATACAACCAGAGGAGTCGCCCCCTGGTGGACACTAGAGATAATGCAGCTTTAAGACACTTAAAACTGAAGGCTGCTGTCTGACACCAACTAATACACTGATGAGCTTATATTATCGTTATAATATGAATTCATGTTTTCAACAACTTAAATGATCAGGACATGTTTTGATCCTTGTTGAACTTCATAAACACGCCGTCCACCTGCAATTGAAGTGATAAAAACAAATATTTCTGACTGGTTTTGACTTCTCTCGGGTCTCTTATTGGAAAAAATAGATGCTTGTCATTTTTGTGTAGCTTCTCCATGGGTCTGTTTCAGATCAGATCCAATAGTTTCTAAAGTTAATGTACTGTTGCTGCTGTAAGTGACATAGATACCCAGAGAACGCTGTGCCAAATGGTATTTCTTCTCACGAGGTGTATTTTATTGAACCAATGATTTTAACATGACAGCTTTATTTTAGAGTGTGATTTACAGCGACGATCGTTGCGAGTAGAAGTTTTGCAATCGAAATGGGTTTGCTAGATCACAAAATATGTCTGGTGTTGCTGAAAAGGAAAAAAGCCTTTCTTCAACTTGCTCCATGCGTTTTTATCCATCAATCCTCTCTGCCAGTGCTTTAGTAGTTTTACACAAGCATCTCAAACACAGCTCTTCTTGTAGGATCCCCGAAGCCTCTACTCCCCGACGTTTAGTCACATTGACTTGTGTGTGTCGGCTTTGTTGCTATATTCTATATCAAATATATTCTATATATATATATATATATATATATATATATATATATATATATATATATGTCCACCTCAAGACACCAAATAAGTGTGTTCTTCATTGATTATTTGCAGAAGACTTCTTAAAAATCTGCTTAAATGTGGATGAAATTAAAAGATTTATATTGCTATTTTTCAATGTGATTGAAAGTTTACAACCAGTTTAATTGAGGACCAAAAAAACCAAAACCATGCATCAAGAAAAGGAGGATGTATAATTAACTTTGTATAATTATCTGTTTCTCAAGTTGTTAAGTGGCCCTTTGAGACCGTTATGAGGCAAATCTGAGGACACCTATCTTCCTAAAATGACCCGCTTTGCTGATGATGAAATGACTGACATTTGCTGTTGCTGACATGTTAAAATGACTCAACCCTGAAGATAAATGACTATCACACGCTGAAGAAAGGCAAAACTGTATTTCATCCCCCTGCTCAAAACAGAAATACATACAGAAACTCTCGTACATACAGAAACTCTCGTACTCGCTGGATTAATCTCAAGAATTAAAATAAACAGAATTCCCCATTTTCAAAAGCAGCAAGGAAGACTAGTCGATGACTTGGCTGTGGTGAGACTTGGGTTATAACACGTATATATTCGTGAGGACTAAATGGTGTTCAAACGGCCTCAAGCAAAGACCAATATTTCAAAAAGGCGCCCGAGGCAGCGACCCTCTTCTTCTGACTGTACCCGTCACCCTCTCGCTGCACCTATTAGGGGCCACGCTTTAGTGGCCCGATGGCGACTTACATGTCTTAGTTTAACAGCTGGCCCACGCACACACACACACACACACACACACACACCTCCTGTTAGGGTTGAAGCAGACTGACAGATGTGCACCGTGTCACCGCTGACTGAATCCAGCGCTGCTGTACAGGCGCCTCGTGTCTCCTGTGGATAACGTCTATATCTGCACAGGTCATGTGACTCACCTGCTCCCTCTAGGTTCGTCACTCTGCTTTTATGTGAAGAGCAGGACACTGGTTAACTGCTGGACGATTGATTAAACGTCTAAGTACTATTTTTGAGGTCATGTTTTAAAGATTTTGTGGGAAATATTGCACTTTGTAGACACTTTGTTGCATCTTTACTTCTTTTTTTCCTTCCACTCGCTACGTATATCTGACGGCCGACAACTTCTATTTCAGGCCGTTCCTTCTTTCTTGTCCCATCTTCTTTTGCTTCATTCTTTGCTTTTCCTTCTCCCCTCTTGCATTCTTTTACTTCGTACCATCCTTTCCTTCCTTCGCGTCCTCTCCTTTCTTTGCTTCATCACCTTCTTGCATGGTTCCTTCTTTCTTTTTTCCTTACATACTTTCCAGGCTAGGCTATGCATTCCATCCTTTTTCCTTCCTTCCTTACTCTCTTCCCTTCATTTCATCCTTGATTCCTACTGTTTTCTTTTTTTACAGCAAAACAGACTAAACCGTGAATAAATCAGCACTTTAATTTGGTGCAGAAGTGCCTTTTACGTCTGACATTTGTTGATTAAATATTAGAATTCATGACCTGGATTTGTGAAAGGGTATTTCCATATTGTGGCACATGTTCTTACATAAAAAGCTTTGAGTAGCAGCTTGTTCCGTCTGCTCTTATTTGCATTTCAGAGGTTCGGCGCTTTAGACAAACAAAACGTTTGCAATAGTTCCTTTAAAATCCACAGTTTTCGAAGACAAAGCACGTCTGAGCGCGAGCGGCTCCGACCTCAAACTCAACTGCGTGTGTAACATTTCATTGTTTGCGTGGGAGCGTCGTAGTGAAAAAGGAAAGGGCAAAAACAGTACCGATTCACATGCACGTCAGAGGTACACAAGTTGCTAAACAAAGCTCCGAGTAATGTCATTAATATTCATGCATCCGTGATATCCTGTTCCACCTGCTACAGTGTGTGAGGCAGCGAATATACGTCTGATACCGGTGAGTGTTGGGGGACCGCGGTGCGTTCGCTGGCCCCGGCTGTCCCTCCATGTTTTCCCTGTGATGGATTGTCTGTCGTGACGCTCTGGACCACAGCGATGTATGCTGACGGAAGGCGAGCGTCTGTCTCACAGGAGACCTTCAAACGGAATGAGACGCCTAATGCTGGATGAGAAAACTGTGATCTAAAGTGGTTTGAGATGCTTGAGATTCATATCTCGCCGACTGATTTGGGGAAGAATGGAAGAATTATTTTCCTCACAAACCCCTGCATGTTCTGCATCTTTTACCCGGGCCGAGATTTTTCCTTGAGGTCAACCAAGAGGTTTTAAAAACAGAGCCAAACCCTTTTCATGAAGGTTTACAAGAACTAGTTTTTAAAAAGCATGTTTTACAGATAGACTGTATAGAAGTGGACGTTTTCATACGTCTCTGGTAGAGACCTGTCAATCACCGTTCGATCTCCGCTAGTTGCATGTCCATGTATCCTTGAGCAAGACACTTAACCCCACAACTTTTAATTAAAATCTAAAACATTAGAAAGGTGTTCAGTTAACAATCACATAACGCAGAGGAAAGCCAACCCTCACATTTGAGAAGTTGATATTGTGATTTAGTTGATTAAGGAAAAGATTTTTAAAAACAAGCACACAAACGTCCGAGGTTACACGATCCTGTTGTGTGCATTTAGCGAACATCTTCCCAGATTTCCCAGATAAGTTGTGCACAAACATTCCCCCTCGTCCTCGGGGCTTATTTATCTCCCCCCTCACCTTCTCCGCCTGTGGCATCCACTGATGTGCATCCTGCTTAATTACTTTTTCAAGAGTTGCTCCCTCTTTTCGTCCTGAAGGAATTGCTTCCCCCCCCTCTCATCCCAATTCACTTGAGGTGACCTTGCCTTTTTTGGGACGCATTGCTGCAGTGCTCCCAGCTCCCCGCGCTGTAATCCCTGCAGGCCGACAGTGTGTCTGTGCACGGCTGCGTAGCTGAGCGTGAGTGCGAATGGAGGGGGAGTCACAGCGCGCCAAGTAGGCATCACTTGCCCAGGTCGCCTCCATTACCGAGTCCTTATACGTCCCCCTGTCTTTAAAGCCAGTGGCTCTGAGCTCGAGCAGGCGGTGACTGGAAACTTTCAACTTGAGAGTCGCAGATCGATAAACCAATGCAATGTGACATCATCAGAACGCTGCACAACTCATGTTTACCGACCGGACCATGACGCTTTCTATCGATTCAAAGAGATCGAACAGCAGTGAATCAAGCCTTTTTTTCTGGATCAAGAGCTCGCTCACTGCTGCTGCTCGAAATCCACTCTAAAGTTTCAGCTTCATGACTGTGTGCGGACGCAGAAGCGTCTGGATCTGCTAACACGAGGCTCACTTCTGGCTGGAGCGGATCCTCTTTCCCGTTGATAAGATGTAATCATTTCCAATATCTGATCATGTTTCTTTCATTGTCTTGCTCAAATTGTAGTTAGTGTTTTAGTCCGTGTGTTGATGTGGTTGGCTGTGGCTCAGGAGGTAAAGCATGTAGTCCACTAATCTCTGGGTTTAAAGTTCGATCCCCGGGTCCTCCTGTCCACGGGTCTTGCTTGCTGGGCAAGACACCGATCCCTCATAATCCCGATGGATGAGCAACTTGCAGTGCAATACTTCGGCATTTAGACTTTCGCCCTGATTTTCCACTCGCCGAGGCAAATCGTCTTCCAAGCACTATGTTCAAAGACGCGAGTCGGTGCATTGCAGACACACTATTATTGTTATAATAATCAGATAACTAGCTGCTTAAATACCTGGATCTCCTGGTATGTATCCGTGTGTGCTATGTGTTGCATTTGCAGCAAAGTTCTTGCGGCACCTTTGAGTAAAATAGATAGTAAAGTATTTTTGTGAACTTGTATGCCAACAACAACAACAAGCATGGCTATGGCCGCGGTATTAAGCCACTTCCTGTGTCACTTCTTTCGTGTTTCCGTGACAAAACGTAGTGTGGAAACTCAGATCTTGTAGCGTGTGATGCCCTGTCACCGGTCAGTCATGTAGTGTGAAAACTACTTCAAGCCTCTCGATTACAGGACAGTAAGTTGTGTGCGATCAGTGCAGCTATCTGAGGACTTTTACAGTTGTGTGAACTTGGCTGAAAGAACGTAGACGAACTCAGTGATGCTGAGACCAAACCGGCTAATAAAGTTAGGAAATTGTTAGAGCTGTGTCCTATTTAACAGTCCTTAGTAAAAACTTAGCTGTTCCTGTCCTGTCCACATTAATGCTGCACCACATACAGTACAACACCAAAGAAAAACGGCTTTGTGTCTCGAGTCGATCAAAGCATCCACATGGCTCTGAGACTCAAAGACGAGGCATCAGACCGAGTGAACCAGCAGTGAAAGCTTTTCCCCCTCAGCCTCCTGTCACCAAACTGTGAACTTTTCATCCCGGTGATCTGTGTGACAGGTGGAAGCTCGTCACGGCCCACGCTGGGCCCGATATGAAGCCAGACTCACATAAATCTAGTAAAGCTGGGAATTTTGGCCAAACGGCATCACTTTCGACTCTCAGATAGTAGAAAGATTTTCTCTCTAAAAATGCTGAAAAACAAGCAGGAGAGACTGAACTTGTCACGTTCGTTCCCTAAGACTTAAGGGAAAAGGTGACTTCAAAGTTAAATGAACCACTTTTTGTGCCTCTATACAAAGAAATCAATGTATATTTATTCCAAACACTAATTGGTGGATTTGCATAAAGGTTTTGGGCCATCATGGGACACATTTACATGAAAGAACCCATTAAAAGCATTGGTCTCTAAACTAGCAGCATTGCCCCCACCTCGCCAACATTTAGCCAGAAACCGCTCAAACAGTGAATTAAGTTTCCTCTGAGAAACAACTTCATGAATAAATGCATCCGTTCTCTTAAGTGTAGGATGAAGTGATGAAATACAGGAAACAGTCATTCTCAGTGAATCAGGAATAATCAGAAGGTCGTGTTGATGCAGGACTTATCGTTACTCCAGAAGAACATCCGATATATATTAATATGAATATTTTTACAAAAATAAATATATCAAAATGTAGGCAAAATTACATTTACAAAGAATGAGAATGATGTTCAGTCTTATAAAAGGTGTTCTTGTGTAAATTCTGGCCGCTGTTCTAGTCTCAGTTTTACTTTGTACAGACGAAAATAGTCACATTTAAGTTATTTTTCTTTGAGTTGACGACGACTGAAAACGTTGTGGTCAAGAGTCTCTTGTCAGCTATTTCTTAAATAAGTCTTAGTGCTATGTCAAATGCTCTTTTTCATCTAGCCAAAACAGTAATTTTGTCATTTGAATCAAACTTATTTCCATCAGATGTTATCTTGTTACCTGTTGAAACACAAGTTGAGTGATTTAATGAATTTATTTATTCTAGTCTTTATCACAGTAAGTGTTCAATGACGTCTGTGCCGTATCGACATCACAAAAAATGTTGTAAATGAACATATTCTCAACGTGATGTTAACGGCATCAACACCTCTTTTATAGCTCATGCACACCTGCACAGGTGTTTTCACTTGTTGTGGCTGATTGGAGGTCTTTCGGTTCACAAATAGTGGAAACAGCTATGAGGGTGAACCGTCGGTGTGTCGGGCCTTTAAGCTTTGCTTAAAAACACAACTCTTAACATTCACTGTACAGCAGCATGCTTTAAACATGGACATATCATCTCGTTGGGCTTCCACTGAAAATTCATATCCTGAGAGACAAATAAACTGTGTTTGGATAGACGCAAGAACTGAGACAAACGAGGTTAAACACACCTAAATAAAGTTCGGCCAGGAAATAGAACATTTGGATTTCAACCATTTACATTATTTCCATCTATTTGTTAAGCTGATCTCCCACAATCATTAATATGTTTTATGCTTTACCTATCAGAGGTTGAACATAGAATATTAGTTTTTAGTTTGATAGAAGTAAAAAGTTCAACCCGATATGTGAAAATCCATGAAAACTCAAAACCCTCGTTCTGTCGCCGGGCAGTTTCCAGGCAGCAGCGAGCCTCTGATTGGTCTTTATCAGGTCATTTGAAGTCAGCGCAGCGTTCGCCGGAGTGGGTAATTTCGGCTTCCTTCTCAATGAGCGTGATTCGGAGCAGCGGGGAGACCGTCCTCTCGCGGCGCACAGATCCGCGGCCGCCAAATGCACAATATGAATTGATTCCTCTCCTTATCTCGCCCGTCCATTAAATAGGAGGCTAATGAACCTGATTGGGTTGGTTAGATGAAACTCACACTCTTGAGAATCCCACAAGCCTTCGTACCACACGGCCGAGAGTGAACACTGAGATTCATACATCGCGTCCTGACACAAACACACACACGCACAGATAGCCTCTTAACACCTCTTCTGATCCAGCCGCTCCTCATGCATTATGTAGTGCATGTTTGTACACTGAAATCACATCTGAAGAGCTGACCGGACGGAACGTCGACCGGCGCCATCGCACATTAAAGCAGCACGAGCCCTCACCAAACATTCTTTATCTCAAATTGGAAATAAATATCTCGTCCTCCTTCAATTTTCCTATCAAGGCTACCACATATAGTATCCGTATATATTTGTGTCAGGCATTTCAGAATATATTAGCATATTCCAGTGAATTCAAATAGCAGCTCCGGTTGTTGGGGAATGTGATTTGAATCTAGACCGAAGTGGAAAAAAATTCCCCGTAAAATACGGGATTTAAAAATGTGAGTCCTTGTGTGTATTTTGAGATCACTCGTCAGTCTGGACGGTAGAGTAGCTAATTCATCTCGAAGCATTTATTGAACATCCAAATGCTTTTATTTTGCACAAGCAGGTTGGTGTGGAGGAAAGGAAGCACGAAGGGTAACTATTTCTGAAATGGCGAGAGATATTAGGAACTGGCAGACTGTATGTAGAAGTGGACGGAGCGTCTTCACGTCACCCATCGGTTCATGGAAACCGTTCTGAGGACTCGAGTTGCTTTTTTGGAGCCAGAAGAGACCAGATAAGGATGAGAGAGAATACCCATATTATTAAAAAATCCATGCCTCCAGTTTGTAGGAGATTTGTTTACACATCTCTGTAAATTGATCTTAGTGTGTAAAGTCCTGCAACATTAGAACAGAACATTTGCATTTTTAGCCTCCTAGTTTGTTCACGAAATCTATTACGACTGCATTTTAGTGATATTATATCTATACATATATACACACATATATATATATATTCAATAAGTTCACCTGCTCACCTCAGACAGCAAACCTGTGAACGAGTCAGGCTTCACTTTCACATCCTTCCCTCTGAAGCCTGCGCCACCGTGAAACGCTATTAGCTGTACAACAAAAGTTCCAAATTGAATGCGGCAGCGGTGAGAAAGCCCTACATGACACGTGCAATCCTGTTAGGAGGCAGATTAGTGTTATCTGCGCTGCACCTGTCAATGTCTATTATGAGAGGAAGGCAAGGACGGGGCAGAGCCGGACATGGAAATGCGTCTGTCAGCACAGTCGCCACAACCAAATACCAATACTTAAAAGAGGACGGCTTGTGTTGGTATGCAAAGCATTAGCTCCGATACAGTACGCAGAGCGAGCCTGAGGCAGCGTTGTTTTATCACAGGGGAAAGTAGTCCTTCTTTCCAATGAGGACGGATTGCATCCAAACCAGGGAGCTGCCAGAAGGAGAGAATAATTCCCGAAAAGAAGCTGACACCCAAGGACGAAAAAAAGAAAAGAAAAGGCCTTGGAGAGGCGAGAGGAGGCTGAGTGTTAATGGCTGCTTGTGAAGGACAATCTCCTCATTCGAAAACAAAGGAGGGCTCAGTTTCAGGCTGCTTACATTCGCCTCGACGCAGGAGATTCACACGCTGATAGTTTGTAAGCAAAAGTTTACTACATGAGAACAGAAAACTACTAGCATACAAATAGAAGAGGAGGTATATGTAGTGTTTTCTTTTTTACTTCCGATACTCTCAATTCCATGCTATTAAACTTGTCGTTTCGGGGAGAAGTCTCCAGAATGCTAAGCAATACTGAGTATATAATTATCTTTAGGAGTGAAGGAACTACTCATATCGTAAACCATTGCAATTGGCGACTTGCCACTTCTGTTTTTTTGCGAAAACTCTGCCGTTGTCGATCTAAAATGAAGACCTCAAATGTTTTAAGAAACATAATTCAATAATTTCCAGTTTCCAAAAATCCACCATGTTGAAATCCCGAAGCAGCTGATACGATAAACCTTTCTGTGGTGACAGCGAGCTCGACCAATCAGAATCGTTGCTGTTTAAGGATTGTGGATAAAAGAGTACTTCTCCACGACACTGTGAATAAAACATGTTTTTCTTAAAACAAGGTTGATATCATACTTCTATATACCGTCGTTTTACAATCTCATATCTCCTGGTGACGACATTATGGCCGATATTCCAATTCAGAATATGAATGGGATTTTCCCCTGGAGCTGTATTTGACAAAATGTAACTTTTGTTGACTCGATACACAAGGACAATGTTCTTATCTGGAGTGCCCACACATCTGTAATCAGAATACACACTCCACATACTCGCACCACACAAAGAGCTTGGTGAAGACACAATGAGCTCATCAGAGAGACACAAACAAATCAGCGCCCAGTTGGGCAGAGATGTGATTTCTGATCCACATCAAACCTCCCACTCTCTCCCACTCCTCTCCACACAGCGCTGCTGCTGCCGCTGCTCGAGTGTCAAATTGCGAGCATCGGCGAGCTCTCACTGCGGGCACAAGCGGCTGGTAATTGCGCGTAGAACGGCATCAGAAATTCCAAATTGCGACTCATCTGCAGGTCGGCGACACCGCCGGAGTCTCGCCCTCTAAATCCTTCGTTTAGTCACTGCCTCTGAATGTGTTCTGTGAATGGGAGAAGCCGAGCGCTTCCAACACCAGCCCGCCTCCCACCAGCTTCCTGTGACCCTTTGGGCTGACCTACAATCGCTGGAGTGATGCATCCCCCCCCACACACAAACCAGGCCTCATTCATAATTCTAGCTCTTTAAAACTAAAAGGCAGAGATGTGAAGGAGCCCTCGCCTGCACCACTAAAACATTCGGCATCCGTACAGCAGCACGCTGCGACAATAAGATCATTGATTTGCAGGCTCACTACTGTGTGAATCTGTGGTGTAAGACATAGGTGTAAGAGCTCTGATTAGCTCTGTGTGTTGTCTTGGTAAAGCACCCAGCATGCATTGCCCTGCCTGACGGAGTGGCAAAGAGAGGGGAGCAAAGCGAAAGGGGAGCTGGTTGAATTGTGAGGTTTGGAGATTCTTTTTTTGGCGCCCTGTAATGTGAAACATCTATCAGAGATGTTTCAACAAGCAGTGTGGCCACTTTTCTCCAGCGCTCATTAAGAGTCGACACCAGCTGAGTGCCTGCAGGAATGCATGATGGTTCATTATAATATTTACCCATTTTGCTCTCATTCATCACCGGGTATAATGTGGTTAGCAGAGCGCCATCAGCATTATTATAAGTGCGTGCCGCAGAGCAACTCTTGTGCCGCACGGTATTAAAAAGCTTTTGGATGGGGAGCTGGCTTCTTTCTGGATTTCCTCTGGGTGCTTTAGTTTCCTTCCACAGGTGAACCAGAGACTACGTTCTGCTCATCACCCAATGCATACATGCATGGGATTGGCTCCAAAGTACAGACATGTAGATAATCAGTATGGACAGCAGAGGTTTAGAGGCCATATCTGCATTTTTTTCCTCCTACTTAGCAATAAAAAAAAGGTATGCAGATCAGAAGTGGAAGGTCTCACTTGGAGTCTCAAGTCGTAGGTGTGCGGTAAAGAAGGTCGAAACATTTATCGTGCAAATCTTTTTTTTATTAGCTATTTCCACAAAAATCTGGGCTCGTTAGCCTCGGTACAGTTAGGTTTAGGTTATGGACGGTCACTGTCAGGGTTCCAACAGGAAGTGATGCCCACCCACAACTCCACTTTATGCCTCGCTACTATATACTTCTTGTTAACGTTAGCAATACGTTAGTCTTCTAATACGTAATTCACTGGACACTTTATATTATTATTCATATTAACGTCCTCTTCAAAAATACACTAATTTTTCAGTTTTTTTGAATCGTCATGTAAGCAGCTGGTCAGTGTTGGTAGATTAGGGTCCGACCGGTCACCAATCGAGGTCTCTATTTTACACTCGGCCTCCTTTCTTTCTCTGTTTTTGAGTATGAGTGATATGTTAGTGTAGACAGTGATTGAGGGTGCCTCGAAGTCCAAATGCATTTCAAAATTGGAACTGGACAATTCTGATCCATTTTTCTTGTTCAAAGATGTCATTTCTTGCACTTTTCATAATGGTTTTTGTGCCACATCCTGCCAGAGCACACGGTGCTACTAAAAATCTGTGGCTTGTCAGATTTGATGACACTGAAGGGTCGGCATTGAAAAAAGGAGCGATGGGTTGATAGATATTGAGTTGAGGTTGTAGTGCGTCATAAAAGACCTTATAGAATACTAGCAACCAGCTTCTGCCCGATGATAGAATGTCCAAGTAGTGACCTGAATATAAAATGTTTGAGCTTTGAATATAATTACAAGAACTACAGAAGTATTAATGTTGCTGTGTTTAACTTAATAAAATGCACTTGTGATCCTTCTACTAAAAAAAGGTGTCGAGTGACTTTAATCAGTCGTTGCAAGTCAGTGTCTCACCAACACACCTGCAGATAATTGCCTAATCAGAGGGTGACACCACTCCTGTAGCGTCTGCAGAAAGATACAGCAGCCTATGAAAATAAAGATGGCAAACCGAGGCCAGAGTATTGACTTGTTTTCAGGGTTTCGGAGTGCTGCCATTCCAGTTTATGTGTTTTAACACGTCTGAAATGTTCATATTGCGAGTTAGTGGGAGACTCAGCCGGAGTCCAGGAGAGAGTTTATAGATTTTATGTGGAGCTGGACTTTATTTATTTGCATTCAAGACAACGTCCGACTGATATGATCTGTCAATTAACTCAACTCTTTGGTGAATTCAGATTAATTGTAAAATCTTCTGTTGAACAAGATGGAAAAGAGACGTCTCTATGGAGCAGTAATGATGCATGCGGCCCGTCTCGTCTCTGCCTTATCGTCGTGATGTGAGCTTTAATATGCTGCAGAGCGGTGGCCCTATCAGATCAGATCTGGCTCCGGGCGATTGGAGCCTTTCATGGGTGGAGGGGGATGGAGGCGAGGAGGAGAAAAAAAAGGAGCGGCTCCAGCTCGAGGTGCATTATATTCTTCCCATTTCTTTCCAGTTCCAGACAACAGGCCCCGACGAAATGACTGTGGGTGCCGCCAACTGTGAAATTAATTGAACTTGTGATCCGCGGGGTACAGACCAGCATCCGGCCCCGAGGAGGCGAGTGTGCATCCGCGCTTACATTCGCTCGTGACAGAGGAACAGCCGAGCCCAGAGGCGCTGACTGACTGGATCCGTGGTCAGTTTCCTCGACAAGATGTCTCCTGAGCGCCGCTTGACTTGTGCGACGTTGCAGCAGAGTGTGCGAGACGTGCTGTCATGCTGCCGCCTCTTGCTAGCGGGCATTATTTTGAAAAGAGCTCAGATTTGTTCACAGATCCATCTTGTCAAGCTGATAATCGTTCTAGTGATAATGATTCAGTGTTCCGGACAGGTTGGGTGGCCAGGGATTAAGGCCGGTCCGCCAAAATCCAGAGAGGGTTTAAAAGGATTATGTAATTATTTTTCGATTTGGTAGTTCAGGCCGTCATTTCTATCCGTAATGATACAATTGCAATTCATTGATGGCAAGAAACGGGAGCAATTAGACCAACGAGATCTCATGGGAAGGCGTTTAAATAGCACGCCAGTTCTTGAGGACATTTTGCATCATGTCTTTGAATTTTAAGCTTTTTGCTTGCCAATTACGGTGTTGCCATCTCACCACACATGGATGCACGGTTGTATTTTTGTGGTTAGCGACATGAATTCAAAACAAAACTACTGGGTAAGGGCCAGGTAAAAGATCATGGTTTTGGATTAAAATAAGGATGTTTGTTAGGTTGAGTAGTCGCCATCAAAAAACAGTTGACTTTTGGTTCCACATGGGACACAAACAGCAGTCTCCTGGCTGAAAGTCATGTTTGTTTTACCCACCTGACTTTAAACTACGTCACCTGACTTGTGGTGCACTTGCTCTAATCAAGAAATGTGTAACGACAACTAGGGAAAGGATTTAAGAAACTATACAGTTAGAAACCGTAAATGGAGATTAGTATAGCGGCACTGTAAAGACTACAGTATATTACTGGCAGGTTAGCTACAGGATTAACACTGTAAGCATCAACCATACGCACCTGATGAAACACCGTTAACCTCACATTCTACTGAAGAATATCGTAACAAAATGAACAGTAATATACCGTTGAATTAAACTACGGCATAGACACTAACAAATAGCAGATGGAGACCAGCTATCAATTTCAGATGTGCTCATTTATTGTTTTACCCCACAAAAAACATATTTAAATAATCTGGAAACTGAACTGTCGACCTTTTTATGAACCCAAAATAAAATGTTGTCATTCATCCTTTAAACCAGTAACTCGTATTCCTCACGTGTGGTCTGAGTTAATGTTACGACCGCAAGATGCTTCGAAGTGCTGAAACAGAATCGGCTTCGGAAGATTATTTTTGTAATTTATGTCTGAAACAGACAATCCATCAAATCATACCAACTGCAACTGGCCAAGTGTGCCGAGGTGTGGAATTATGGGAGGGTATTAACTCTCTCTCTCAAGCTCTTTTTTGTAATCCTGCACACAGCTAAACTTCTGTCACTTTATTTGAGTACAACGATGCCGGGATGGGCTTCAAGGACTAGACTAACGGGACTGGTACCAACATGTTTGCCTTCATACAAGTCTGGAGCACGCTGAAGGCCTCTTCGCAGGCAGGTTTAACCTCAGATTAATGCTGAGTCATCATGGATTATTTGTATTATTTGAATGAAGACATTTAAAGAAACACCACCGGGCAGACGAGTGCACTGGCAGCAGCTGAAAGCACCTAAAGACATCAGACAGTCTCCACACATTCAAAGACAATGTGGTGGAGATCGTTTCTACTCCTGGAGCGCTCACTTGCATTAAAGCGTACTACTTTCTTGCTCATTATGTTGAGGTAGTGTTCTTTTTACTCCTCTAATTCCACCAAGTGATGAACCTTTCGTGATCCCCACTCAACTCATACCAGCAGCCTCGGGGCCAGAGCTGTGTGCAGGTAGTCTCACTAACGAGGACGAACACAGGTGGAGGGAATGAATCTCGTTAAACTTACTTCAGCGCTCCAGAGTCGAGAAATACATTACATTACATTCATTTAGCAGACGCTTACAATAAGTGTATTCAACTTCGGTTTTCAAGAGAACTACTAGTCACCAGAAGTCATAAGTGCATCTCCTTTTTTCAAACGAGCATCTAAGAGCATAAACCAGAGCAAAAGTACAGTGCAGATGCAATAAGTGCCACAAACTAATACGAATACAATAAGTGCAACAAACTAGTATGAATACAATAAATGCTAAGTAAGCGTTAAGTGGAAGGCTCAGGGTAGGCCTTCTTGAAGAGGTGAGTTTTCAGCCTGCGCCGAAAGATGGGCAGCGACTCTGCTGTCCTGACGTCAGTGGGGAGTTCATTCCACCGCTGTGGGGCCAGGACAGAGAACAGCCGCGACCGGGTCGATCGGCCGCTGGGACCTCTGAGCGACGGGGCTTCAATCGCCCCGAGGCAGCAGAGCGAAGTGGTCGGGCGGGGGTGTAGGGCTTGACCAAATAGCAAATACAAAGGTCACTTTTTTTCACAATTAAAAAACACTTTTAAGTTAAGTTTTTCTGTTTAAGCGTAATTTAATTTGTTAGTGGCCGTTGTCAAAGAGGGTAAAGTAAAAGCAAAAAGGAAATGTGACAAATATGCATTTTAAACAACATCTGCCTTCATGCTCCACACCGAGTGTCTTTCTGATGAAATTGAATCAATAGGGAGTAAACGAATCAATTACTTTTCTCTCATTTTATCCTTTTGGCCTGTGACCAGAGGCAGAGCCGGAACAGACCGGAGGCTCTCAGAGTGAAGAGAGTAGGCCATCTCTATCTGCTTTAAGCAGATTGTGTCCCTGAAGTTTCCCAGCTATGCACTCCCCGGCCCCGTGGATACAACGCAATCTGCGCTGCCCCAAATTAGATAAGTATCCCTCCAGCTCCCATCCAGGTCACATCGCACCGCAGAGTGCAGCGGGGCTTCCAAGGCTCTGCTGCTGCTGCTGCTCAGGTGGAGGAATCGCTGCGTACATGACAAAGAGCCTTTTGGTCTAAGTGTTTCAGGTCAGCTCAGTTACACAAGATCTCAGTCCACTGGCTTGTTAAAAAATGTCTTGAATGAAGTCTAGCTTGATGTTCACCTCCGATGGGATGAAAGTTTCATCCTGAGTACAGCTACAGAAATGTTGTCAGCATTTGCAAGAAAATTTAGCTTTTTCTTCAATTTTGCAAAGCTGAAAACCATCTGAACACGGAGGCTTTCAAACATCCAGAATCAGTATCGTGTGAAACCAGGTCAAAGTAAAGCCAAGCCTCAAGTCCTCGATGAAAGTCACAAATCATGTCTATTGAAGTCAGAGACGTCCTGTCTTACAAAGTCCAAATCAAGGTTCAAGTCCGTGGAAACAAGTCACACGTCCTGTCCAGACAAGTCTCAAGTCCTGTCCAAGAAAGTCCAAATTCAAAAGTAGGTTCCAATCAAGTCAAAGGTCCTTTTCAAGGAACAAATCAAGTCTCAAGTCCAACAAAGTCAAAGTTTTCGTGGACAAGTCACAAGTCATGTCAAAGTTAACTCAAGTCCCTGAGGACAAGTCACAAGTCATGTCCAATCGAGTCTCAAATCTTGTCTAGCAAAGTCCAAATCAAGTTTCAAGTCCTTGGAAACAAGTCACAAATCCTGTCCAGACAAGTCTCAAGTCCTGTCCAACAAAGTCCAAATTCAGTCCTGGAGGACAAGTCAGAAGAAGGTTCCAAACAAGTCAAAGGTCTTTTTCAAAGAAGAAATCAAGTCCAACAAAGCCAAAGTTCTCGAGGACAAGTCACAAGTCATGTCCAATCGAGTCTCAAGTCTTGTCCAGCAAAGTCCAAATCAAGTCTCAAGTCCTTGAGGAAGACCAGTTGCATGTCCAAGTCAAGTCAAGTCCATAAATGACACAACATTTGAACATTTTGCTTGTAAAGCTTTGCAAACATTGTCCATTCAAAACTTATGCTTAATATTTAAAAATACAAGCTGCGAGTCCCTGAAGACCTTCGCGCTGACTCATTTTCAAGTCTCAAGTCATCCGCTCTGCAGCTCAGAAATCCCCACGGTCGAAAAGCAGAACGCATCTTGACTATTTTTCAAAACACTGTCAATGTTTCAGCCGCGGCTGAACCTTCAGCATGACGTTCATTTATTTATAGAAGTCAAAGTGTCTTGATATTTAATTAGAACTCTTTGTCGTACAGATATCACAACCTTTTAAAAAAACAGCCTCCTTTGATACAAAGTGTAATGGCTGCCTGCTCCCCTTAATCAATTAGACGCGTAAGCTTTTAAGCTCATTCCTCTTGATATCTGTGATATGCATAATAATTACCTCATTACTGGAGGCATCGCGCATTGTGTTGGGGAGATTGGATGCAAAGTTTTTTTATATTATTTTTAATTTATTCTTCAGAGGGGCTGAGGAGAAAAAGAAACAAATGGTGAGAGCAGATTAACCAGATGCGATATTGAAACTGAGTCATTCCAGGCTGGAACACACTTCCGACCATATGTGGCATCTGTACCGTCTGGCCATGGTCGACTGCAAAGGTGTATGAAAAGTCACTTTTCTTGTCTCATATAAAACATGTCACTGACAAAGCCAGCTGCCAAAGGGAGAAGAAAGGATGACCTTTGTTCAATGGAGAGCAGGCCTTGGACACGTTCTCTTTCAACTGGCCCCGTTTCCAAAGACGTCAGAGAGAGACCTCGTTTCGGTGGAAGGTTTATCTGGTAAAGGACAATCTTCCCGTTTTTGATTAGATGATTGAAAGTCTCTCTGTCCTGAGCAGAGCCTTCAACAGAGTGCAGGCTCTTTATTTTTACAGAAATGCGTCCAGATTTCAGCACGATGATTCAAAGGAAAATATGAGTAGTTTCATTACACAATGAGCTCCCTGTGTCATAAAATAATTACTTATGAAATCTATAGAGGGGGCCTTGCATTCGGAGCCGTGTCGCAGATAAATAATTCATGATTTTTGTTATTTTTCTCATGCCAACAGACTGTCTGAATGTCAAACAGGGGTGTGAAAACCACTGAGAACAGAGTGGATAAGAAGAGGAAAAATAACTCGGCTCTTTATTCAGTCCAGTGTTCTGTTACCATGAAGAGACGGTTAACTTCAGTCCTGAAGTGCCTTTAAAAACACATTTTTAACTTGATAGTTAAATTCAGAGTAATGTTGTGTCTCACTGGAGAAACATGGATTATTTTGATTTAATTCAAGAGCAACACACATTGTAATGTCAACCGCTTTCATGTGATCCGTCCCAGCTTTTAGTATCAGCTTCCAGGTAGAATCATAACGAGGACCAGCACAGGTGTTTGAGATGAATCTCGTTTAACTCGGTTCAGGACAAGTTTATTTACACGACCCAAGAAGCCTTTAGCCCCGGAGGGTTCGTGACAACTGCTGTCATTGATCACTTCAAAGATTCTCTGGACCTCGAGTAGAGATTAAAATTACAATGCAGCGAAACAGAAATGCATTACAGCGCTCTAAGAATACACAACAGAAATAGATGTATTCAACAAAGAAGTGCAGAAGTAAGAGAAGTGGGAGCTTCTCTATGTTCCCCGGCTAAAGATCCTTTTATTGGCACATTAAAGAGACCTCTCAAAGGACTTTATGTTATGTTTTATTTTTGTTTTATATGTCTCCCTGGGTCAATATGTTGAAATCACCAACAGCTTCCAGCCTTCTGATGTGATACTCCTCGAAAAATACGGCCACAATATTGCTGCCAAAGACGGTTATTCTTGTACATTAATACGTCCACAGAGGCTGAATGGATTCTCACCATTCTAACTGCATTTGAAGCATCCGTGTCCCTTTGTTCGCTTGCTATTTGAACTGTAGGATAGCACATCACCAATCTCTCAATGGTGGTTTATATCAAGAACACAGAGGGATGTTGAGTGTGTGGTTGTTCTGTTTCATAAACTCAAAATGTGGAATATTTTTAATTTTGCACAGGGTCCTTTTTAGATGCAACCCGTTTGAAGATTCCTCTCTCTCCTCCGGAGATCGATCTCAGACATCCCGTATTTCTGTCACGTCTCAGTCCCGTTCGACACGTCTTTACCTTTTCTCTGCATAACTCGAGGCACAAAACGAACTGCTCACATATTTATGAAAGTTAAATTGTCATCACGCATTTTCTGCACGTTTAGAAAGAAACCACATTATTAGTGCGGGACAACATGATCAATCCGGAAACCAGTGACAGATTTCTGATGTTTCTGGCTGTAAAACGTTTTAATTTATCTAGAAAACTGTCCAGCAGCACATTAAATCAGTCCTATTATATCACAGCATGAATTACATCTTTCAACAACTCAGAGATAAAATCTGATTTGTGCCTTGAAAAAATACTTATTTAGTTGTTGTGTGTGTATCTTATATCTGATCTTCTGCAGGACTTTTTTCAGGTTTTGTAAATGTATTCGATGTCGTGAGAACTGTTTTGTGTTCGTCATGACTTGAGTTCTCCACAGAGCATTGGGTTCAAAGCGTGAGCGTGAGTTTATATGTTAATCGGAGTCTTCCCACCACTGTGACCTCTGGTGTTGGTAAAGACTCTAAATGTCCGGAGGATCTGAACGCAGCAGAAATCCTGATGGGCTCGACTGCTGTGCACAGATGTCGTTTCCTCCCTGTGACTCATCAGGGATCCTTGTTCGCTTAATAAACAAAACGAGTCATAAATATGAGTTCCAGCTGCTCTTTCTGCTGCAGCCAGACAGGTTGGAGGCAGATGAACACTTTGGCTCCTCGTCAACCTCAGACAATACATATACATTCTCTTCAGTCGTTAGGGGGGGGGGGGGGGAGATACTGGACTGATGAGGGGCAGCACGCTGGTTAACGAGTGCTTTAAAAGAAAAAGCATGACGTGAAGTCGGTCTATTGCCAACTTTTTCCTGGTGACCTGCGGGAACTTGAGTCGCTTTTATCGTCCTCATTTTGTCCCGTGGAGTAGAAAAACATCTTTACCGTCAGGAAATTACTGTTTCCAGTAAAGCAATAAATTAGATTATTAGAAAAGTGTCACAATAATGCGATAAGGGTTTGATGCTCACCCTCTTAAAGAGTGATTACTTTCTGCCCGGTGAATTACAAAAAGCTTCTCTTCAGGAGCGGTTTTGTTCCCGCAGCCACATGAACACAAGACTCCTTTTAACTGCTGCACCCGGATGCATTTGTGATTATTACACACACTCCATCTCGTTTTGTTCTAGTTGTAGTGAAGCATCTATAATGTTCGCTTGTTTCTTTAGGTTTAAGATTTAAGCCTCATCTTAAATTACAGTAACTGAGGGAACAATATTTTTTTTCACACTTTTCACTTTCTGTAAAATGAAATGGAAATACTCAAGTACCTCAAAACTGTACAGTACTTGTGTGAATGTACTTTGATACTTTCCACCAAGTTTTATCCACGTTAAAGTGTATATTTCTCACTACCCTAGTCTGGGTTTTGTGTTTCTTTGTTTTGTCTTTTTTATATCTTTTTGTCGTTGTTTTGTGTGTTGTCGTAGTTGTTTTGTCCTTTTTCTGTTTCTTTGTCGTTGTTTTATGTCTTTTTTTTGTGTTATGTTGTCATTTATTGGTCGTTTTGTGTCCCTTGGCGGTCTCCTTGCATCTGTTCCTGGTTGGCACGTGTCTCTTTGAGTGACATTTTCCAGGTGAAGGCCAGGGGGGCCCCCTCACACTCGGGGCCCCTGATGCCGGTGCTGGGTGTCCCTTTTTAGTAATCCATCCATGATCTCTCCAGATTTCAATGAAATGTAAAGTGACTTCACTATTTGTGATCACAGTATTTCTAAATACTTGAGTCGTAAAAGAAATGTATTTGTCAGATGTTTTCTTAACACACCCGTCACTCCGGGAGATTTAGTCTTTTTGTAGGAGACGTGTTTTCATGGAGGGAAATGCAATTAGCCGAGCAGTCAGCGGGGATCTCAAATGAAAAGTCACATTTTTTGATGAGTTCATTAGATTTCAGGGGAAAGCACCGCGGCAACAGAGGAACCCTTCGACAAACAACTGGCATACATGCAGCTCGACAAAACAGAACTGGCTTTGAGTGATTAAAATATATTGGAAGAGGGATTAGAGAAGGTCAACAGATGCTCCGCTGGCTTTCACAAGATGTGCCACACACTTTGTTTTAAGAGACTCACGTGTGAGCGGTTGTCAGACAGAGAAATGTCCTCAGCCTTTAATTGGCTTTTACTGTTTGAGGATAAAACCTCTGCTGCTGTAATGTCACTATTCGTTTATATTTAGTCTGCAAATGACTGTGATGTCGTTGCGTCACGGTTAAAATGAGTTGTGATGTTGCCCCGGTGATATATTTCAGCTATTGTGGCAATTAAAGTGTCGCAGAAAGAAGCGTGAGGACACAGAGAGGCAGCATGATGCAGATCAGATCTGAGGGAGACGAAGGAAATGAAACTCGGTCTGACAGGCGACGTATTTAACACTTGACCTCCGTGACATCATAGAGCGTGAACACAGAGGTGCGTCTCTGCTTTGCCGATGACATGATCCTTGGTTGGGATTCATGGCCTACTTACTGCTCTAATATTAACACTGTCGAGATCAGGCATTGAATTAATAACTCAAATCCCGATTACATTGCTTCTCTCCGCTTCCTCCTATATTAGATGTTTTCTCTCCCAGCATCATATAAGATTGTTTCCAAACGTAGCCTCGACTCGAGAGTCTCGTTCAACACTATAAACTTCTGACTAGTTCTAGTTTTTAACCCGTCGCTAATTCTAAAAGGAAGGAAAAAAAACAAACGAGATGTAAGTTAAAATATCTTCCCTTTATCACAATTCATTACACTGAAACTAAGCTGAGAGAAAAAGGACTGCTCAAGAACTAACATTTTCGGCAAATTTAACACGCATCATTTCAAAGAAGGGTTTGGTTTAAATATCCACACGTCAATCCGCTAGAAACCACCGTGTGGTTCAACAGTTAGCTCACATTCCCTCGGATGCGATGACATAAAATTAATCGTTTTTTGAAATGGAAAAAGTCAAACCAGAAGACAACCCTGCGTCAGTAAAAGTGAGGAAATATGACCCCGACTGCATTAAATATGGATTCAGATTTATTGTGTGTCATTATAGCTGATGGAGGCATGACACATTTTTACATTTTTTCTCATTTATTTGGGTGGGAAGGCGGTCCTCAGCATATTATTAACAATCCTGAAGTGATCCTCAGGTTACAGAAGGTTGAGAACCCTTACTCCACAGTACCGACGATACTCGTTCTACTCTTTAGCTCCGATTTGGTCTCCACCAACTCATGCGGGGAAATATCTGACTCTTAAGCGACTAAATGCTCCACGACACTCACCTAAACCAGAGAGTCTCTTGGTGCCGTTTGTAGAAGGGAAAGTCACATGAGAGCGCCGAGAGAGAACCAAACCAGTACAGATTGGGGGGGGGGCCTGAATAACCAAACGCAGCTTTACACGTCATGAAGAAAAAGGTCGGCATACCGGTGTGTAATGCGTTAACCATGGCAACACAGCTTTTGTAAATTCAGTGGCCTGAAGGGAGGTTAGATACGATGCACACGTATGTGGACATAAGCCTCGTACTTCCCGTGCATGTTAATGTCCGGGCGCCTGGCTGGAGACGCCGAGCGGCCCTGAGGTGTTCTCCTTCAGTCTGTCGACAAGCTTCCTGTCAGGAGTGGATGTCAGATTCTCACGAAGCCAGAGGAGAATAAACACAAACATGGTGGGGAGGTGAGGACGGTGCCCTTAACACTGCTGGAGGAATGAATCCTTCACGGTCAGATAGCTTTAGGTGGTCTGTGACTGGATTTACCTGGTCAAGGGGAGGGGGGAAGAAATCAAATCTTGAAGTGTGAATCGCTGAGCAAGCTGTTGTCCTCTGAGGAGAGTCCAGCTGGCTGAAGTATTCTCATTACGTCTAGGTTAAAGGGGCATTAAATGATCATGACTTTTAAGACCCAAGTACATTTGATTCAGTACAGCTCTGAATCTAGCACTTGGTGGCCAGACTGGTGATAAATGACCCAAATCTGAGCTGATCCGTATCTGGATGATAAAACTGGCCCAAACCTGGTCTGAGTGCTGCTTGCTGGAGCTGCTTTTGGAGCCTGAAGTTGCTCAAGTCTGCATCCTCAATGACACAACCAAATGCGTCATTGGCCCACCTCCTTACACATGTCTGTACTCTGGTAGTGGTGCATTGTCAGCGTTATGTGATGCAAAACTAATCGCAGAATAGAAGCTCAGTTTTAGAAGACAGACATCCCAAAGATTTGCTCAAACAATAAACATAAACCTCCAAAAAGTTTGAAAATTTTAAAACTCAATTTCTTTCCAAACGTCACTTTAGTGGAGATCGCAATGTTTCCAAATGAAACAAAATGTCAGGCTGCATGTCGGGCAAATGGTTTTTAAAATGTTGCATGAGACGTCTAGAATAGCTGTGTGTGTGCTATAATCTGTTTTTGCCTCTATTTGTTTTTTTACATTTGGGGAACTGGCACCATTAAAAGTATGCCGAATTAGCTATTAGCGGTTCCTGTTTGCAGTGTACTTATGGATGCACAGACTGCTATCACCAGATTGCTTTTATATTGAAGAAAAGTAAAAAACCTGCCGATTCTCAGGCAAGTTCAGGAGTCGTGTGGATCGAGCAGATCTGAGCTGGAGGGACGTTGTCCTCACTCGGAGAACTGAGGTTACAATGTAACCAAATGTCCTCTAAATTTAACGAAAATTTACTGGGGAACATAACGAGCAAATCAAGAGTTTAAGAAGTTAATTGAAGACGGAGCTAATAGACATAAACATCATTTGTTTTCCACTGGCTGAACAAGGCTGCAGTTTTGGCAGCGATGCAGTAGCTGGGCGAGAACAGTTCCATTCAAAGTCTCCAGTTGAATTGATTCCGCATTAAGCTCGGTCACCAGAGACAATCAGCACAAACGGGAAAGAAGGAGGAGATTGTGTCTGTAAATATTTAGCTCGTTCATGCCTCACAATGAACTTAAAGTTCAGCTGTTACTAAGAACTGAATTCCAGCACAATAATGTTTTTTGTTGTCGTATTCTTTTCTTCAGCTTTGCAATTTCATTATAAAAGTAATATTGCTTCAACAGAAGAGCATCAAGGTGAAGTGATGCAGAATCGCTGGTGTTGCATTGTATAATGCGGACCATTACAGGAGCCGCAGAGACTATCATGACTCGCATTAGATTACTCCGGGCTTCTCTCATTGTCCCCAGGGCCACATTCATCTTGTGGCAGTCGCCAAATATTGACTGTAATGGTGACAAATGTGGTCTGCATAGTACAACACTTTATAGCTTATATTGTGCTCTCCTGTATAAGGCCAGTTCATTACTGGAATTCATTATATGTGCAGGACAGACTGGGGTGATGCTGCGAGAATTGAAAGGCACCAATTTACTTTTAACAATATCCTCTAATCCCTCGCCGTAGACCTCATCAGTGGAACGGATGGCTGTGACTATGCAGGCCATGAATCTTTAACCGCCGCCGCTCCATTTCGGTTGTTTTAAAACATCCCAATTGTAGAAGTTGCTTTCGCTGGCAGTGCTGAAATTCAAAGTGTGGAACTCCGGAGTCCAGAGTGCGGCAGCTGATCAATCCTGATCAACATCGCAGGCCCTCGCCACGCCTTTATACATTTTATTATCAGAACCCTTTAGTTAGCGGAATCCCGCGGTGTCGCATGTTGGTTTATGTAACTCGTGGACAGGGTTCGGCGTGCTACACCCCGAGCCTGGTGTGCTGCCCTAGTTAAAGGGGTATTTTAAGAGTTCCCACACGGGTTCATTTGCCCTCGTCTCCTTCTCCAGTTCAGTCTTTTTCCTTCGCCAGCATCCTTTTTAGTGTCGGAAAGGATGAGAGAAGCAGCCCAAGACAATTGTTACACTGTTGTCCTGTTGCATAGAATAAATGACAACTCTCATCCATCTTTAGGTCATATCGGTCGTTAAAACTCCAGTTTGCTAACGCAAAGAACAGCAGGAAGTGTACTTTCACTGGATTACATTGGTGATGTCGTCCAACAGCACCAGAGCAGCCAAGTCTATGCACGACCTTTATGGGTTTTTTTAATTCTCATTTACCTGAGTGATGCAGTAAATTAATTGTCACAGGAGGAGAATCACTTCACATTATAGAACTCATATTAAAACGGACAAAGTGCTTCACAATAAAAGATAAAGATGAGCATGGCATCACTCTGGAAATTATGAGGTAAGATGCCAAAAGCGTAATAGATTAAAAGTATATTACAATTAAGCCCACAATTGCCAATAAGACATTTACTTCACTGTGATCGTTTGACAAGCGTAATTTAAATGGCTGGAAGCACATCTGGTCTCTGACCGTTTAGACTGAACCATATCACACGGAGAGGACTGTGGCTCCACATGGTCTAAAGCCATGAGTGTGAGGAGACCACCTGCTGGCTGCTCATTCTTTATTTTTTAATAGTTTTAGGGGACATTTCATGCAAGGACAACTCAGTGACGTTCGGCGCCAAAAGCACCAAGGCAACTTTTAGCATCTGTATGAGACACGCAGGGCTTTCGACTAACTCCAATGTAAACCCATCAACGTCTTTATTAGACGATCAGAGTAACTGACTGAGGAGGTCGAGTTGGATGGACGGGTCTGGAGGATCTGGGTGTGTCCAAGGTGGACCGGTCTCTGCTGGAGGATCTGGGTCCGTCCACGGTGGACCGGTCTCTGCTGGAGGATCTGGGTCTGTCCACGGTGGACCGGTCTCTGCTGGAGTCTGAGCTGAAGGAGTTTCTGGTGAACCTGCATGAGTTCATTTGGTTTCACCAGAATCCGACCCGGTGGCCCCGATGACGAGCATTAAGAATAACTCTATAGAAACAGACCATCTTCTCTCTGATGGTCTCGTTTACTGATGGAGGTCTGATAGAGGATCAGGACTAAACTGAGACTGGTTCAGAACCAGTTAAAAGTTCCTCACAGTAGCTTTAAGTAACTCCAGAGGGGAACCTAGAGCGTCACGGTTTGAGGCGACTGAGCGTCGATATTCAACGAGTTGAGAGTGAGAAACGTTTCACAATGGAGACGTAAAGGAGACCTTGTGGCTCACATCCTATACATCTGGTTTACGCTGTTATCTGTAACATCTGTGTCTGTGAAGTTGTGTTTGAAGACTTTATGAACAACAGCGTTTAGACTCATGTGTAAGAAGTGCTACATTCAGTTCTGTGGAGGAGAGCAGCGACACATTGATTTAATGACGTGACCCAGCGGCGGCTCACAGTGAATGATTTTTCTGCCTTCACCATTTTTATCTTCTGATGTGATTCAGATGAATGCAATTTCAATAACGCTCCCGTCAAACAGCACTGGAGTCATTTTAATGACTTTAGCCCGACTTTTGGAGACATTTAATTAGGAGGATGTTATTTGAAAGTCTTTTTTCCCGCTGCCTTCTGTTATTTCTGCTTCTCTCTGTGACCCGGTGTAACGACGTATGCTACCTTTTGTTTTTTTCCAGTCTGGCTTCTTTCACCGCGCTGGAGATGAATTATGCATTTGAAATGTTTGTGGCGGATTGTTTTAATCTGCCACGTGATGACAGGTTTCTCACCGTGTCAGCAGTAAAGGAGGTACAGCTCATAACGGAGGCTCATTACTTCACACACTCCTGATCAGCGTTTCTGGGGAAGTTGGTGGAGACCTTTTTTGTAATTAAATTTTAAATCTCCCCCTCCTTTCAATTATTTGAAGAGCTTTGATCTTGATGATTTGTCAACCAGATAATTTCAAAAGTTAATCTATGACCTCCATCGACCTCTACAATACTAATAACAGAGCAAACTGGTGTGAATATTCTACCAGAGATCAAAAAAATAAATAAATTATGAACTTATAATAAATGAATGAGTAAAATGGATAAAAAAATATATGAATTTAAGTTTTCGTATTTGTTTGCGACGAGATCATTCCCTCACCTGAGCACCACACTTTACTAGTTTATCTGCAACTTGAGAGCGACAATCATTTGTGGAAACGGGAAACTTCTACCGTTTACAATCTGCCTTTTTTAATCTATAGTTTTGGTGACATAGTTTATCTTTATAGCTGAAATAAAGCCCTGTGCTGCTCACTCATACAGCGCTGCCCTTCATCACGGAGCAGCTGAAATTGCAAACCATTGTCAGGGATTCATTAGTAACAGAGACACTTATTTACGGTCTGTATATTTTGTTCTGTGAAGCAGCTCATTGGTGCCTCCTGTCCAGTGAGCTCATCTTCAGATTGCTCTTTGCAATCCTCGAAAAAAGAAGCTCCTGTTTTGACATCACGTTTCCCGTGTCGGGAGCAACAGCCGACGCCAGACAGCCGCTCGAATCGCTACATGGATTCCAATCATGCAGTGCCCACGAGGATTTCATCTCCAAGCAGTCGTGACCCCGGCGCACCCGCAGACAGATGTGTCTGGCACCCAAAATGAACAGACACGGCGGGAAAACGAGCCGCTCTGAGGGCTTGTTAGTGCATCACTCCGTCTTGTGCGAAGTGCCTGGATGTTGTTTGCTCCAGCAGATCGCAGAGTTGATCGCAGAGTGTTTTTTAGTTGTTGTTTTTTAACTCCCTTGCACACAGATTCCTCCGGCATTTTCATCTCCCACTTTTGGCTCAGGCTCAGTTTTTATTTAGTTTTCATCTATCAGATCCAAAGAAGTGCAATTTCCTGTTTTTTTTCTTCTTCAGTATATATATATATATATATATATATATATATATATATATATAGTGCTGTCTGTGTGATCGACCACAGTGTATCAGCCACGGGGCTCATATTCGTAGTAGATACACTGAGAAATCTTGCTTCGGTTAATGCAATATCTCTCACAGTGAATAATGTATTTTAGGTAAAAAATAAATAAAAAAGAGAACTTGAGAAGTAATGCAGCCTCTTCCTGGGTCTAATTAAAAAGTGAGCTGTTTGGTTAGAGGGGGAGGAAAGAGTGAGAGACATGAAAGCAAAGATCAAGATGTGACTGGTGGAGGCTGACTGTCAGCAGGAGTCTTCAAGAGGAGCAGGAACTTCATTCACTCCACCGTGTGACACACAATGCATCTCTGAACCAATCAATCCCACAAATTGTTGTTTGGTTTCTCTTCTTCAACCCCGACAGTGAATTAACGCCCCGAGGTCTCCCAGTGTTCATCATCTACATATAGAGGAGTGCAAAGCACCAGGAGCTGTTTTTATGTTCTCTTTTGGTGCAGCTTTTATCAAAATGTGAGGCTTTTGTGATTCCTGCAGGATGCCGGATCCCGTGCAGCGAGAGCTGTAGCTATCAAGAGGTGTTGTTTGGGCTTTTACTGAGCTGTTTTGGGCTAAACTTTGCCATTAAATCCACACATCAGGTGCTTAAACAGGAGAAAGAAAGCAGCTTTTTTCTGAGGCGAGAGGAGTGGAGGTAGCAGGAGTTGCTAATGGTGTTACAAATGTCATCACAGCAGGAGGTGCAAATGTTGCCCAGGAAAAACTAGCCTTCACAGGGAGATTTTGGTGTGCGATCGATTGCACAACGTTGCAGCCGCTGAAAATGGAAATGGTATTGAGACAATAAGGATTGGCTGAAGAGATTTCTTTCAGTCCAACGAGGGCTGAGCGAAGTGCTTCAGTGGGCCAAAGGTCCAGTTTATCAATTGGGGACTTTTTGTTTTTTCCGTCTCTCGGACAGAAAAAAAAAAGTAAAAAATCTGCAGCAGTTAATATACCCGAGCGGCTTGCCCAAGTAAAGTCTATTCATGGGGAAGCTGATCAATGTTGATTCAAATAGCAAACAAACAGATTATTAAGGCCCATATTTAGGTTCATTGTTGGGTGGCGACCCCTACTGGGTTCAGTTATTTTAACTTAACTAAGTACGTAAAAAAGAATCACTTAACAAACATACTTATCTTAACCTAAAGCATGAGAATGTTATGCTAGATGGTAGTTCACAGCGTGCGCCCGTCGCTGCTGCTCTCAAGCGGTCAAACATGTTTTGGGAGTCAAACGATCTATTCCGTCATGTAGGTGTGAGGACGCGCTGACTGGGGATTAAATACCAACAAATGTTCTTTTTCTTTTGAATACTACATTTTTGAATGATTGTTTTTACATCTTGTGTAGAGTCAATGACTGTCGTGACAAACACTTAGTTGGATTTGTTGGAAACGTTTGAATGCGTATTCGTTAATGAGAAGAATGAAAAAAAGACGAGGCGCGCTGCTACTCATCCAAAATGAGACGTAGGTTTTTAAAACATCTAGTTATTCATAAACCAAGATCTCATCTTCGAGGAGAGGTTTGATGTTTCCCTCTTCATCATCATCACCTCTCTGATGTTGCTTAGGTCAGAAGATATCTTCCTTTTCTTTGCATCCGTCCCGTGTTTGTCATTCTCTTTGTTTTGGCAGTGAGGGATTTCTTCGTATGACGGACCACCTCTTCCACCCTTATCTCTTCACTGACCTCTCCTTTTGTTCACACCAGACGGCTCTTCAAAAAGCTCCCACACAAAAGCCCGACAATCATTTTCACTGTTTCATACACATTCTCCTTCAGTCCTGTCTTTGATCTGCAGCCTCTCACCTGCTCCTTATCTCCTCTTGTTTCCTTTGAATCACAAAGCTTTAGATCCGATAGGAAGCAGTGATTCCGATTTTGGTGGGAAAGTTTTTTTTTTTTTAATTCTTATTATTCTTTATGTCTTCAGGAATGTCCGCAAAACATTTTCTCACTTGCTGTGATCGAAACGAATCCTTTCTTCCTGTCGTGGTAATCTGATCTCACATCAGCTCTTTGCTGGTAGGCTACAGGAAACATCAGATCATTTATTTCATATCTTCAACACACACCTGCCGTAAGTCAATATCATATTTCAAGCAGAAGATTGTGCATGAGAAAAAAGACAACGGAAAGAAGCGCTTTTTGAAGGTTTTCATAGTCCGCTAATTAGTGGTCAGTCCTGCAGGACCGTGATGGGAAACGAGAGGACATAAAGACCTCCCTGACAAACAGGTCAATTAATTAACTCCCTTCCTACTAAGACCGCTGCATAGTTTCCTGTCACTATGAAGGTAGTTATTGTTACCTTTAGTAGTAGGGAAATTACTGGTTAGAAAAAGGCATGAACACTTGTGTAACGTAATGTGAAATGTGTAACGGCATCGTAATGAGAGTTCTTAAAGAGGAAATTCACCACCTTTATATGTGGCTGTCCAATCAGTGTTGGTGGTAAAGGTGCTCATTAGAGGTCATTAGAAGCAATACATACCTCAGTGTGTAACCATGTTGACAGAGAAAGCCAAGTTATCCTGCTCCTGGAGCCATGCCGGCGGTGCATACGTGTACCAGGATGCATTGCACGTGGGCTTCCGATGCCCGAGGCTCCCCACCGGACATATCCTCTTGCGCGGATGATGCAGCCGCAGCCTCGACCTCTCTCTGCCGCATTTAGAATTGTAGCTAGTTTGCAATACAAGCGGAGAGAATAAGGAAGTTCTGTTTTTGAGCGGCATCTAGAGCCCGGCACCCTCTGGCTGCCCCGAGGCAGAGACTACGAATCCCAGCCGAAACTAGCAGATTGTATTTTTTCCTTTTTATCCGACTACGTCACGTCGCCGGATGCAGGAAGAACGACGACTTTTGCAGCTGCTAAGTTGTCTTTCTCGGGCGGACATCTTCAGAACAAAACATGCTCGTACATTTACGAAGGTTATTAGAACTTTATTGATAAAACACTTCACAATAAGACATGCAGTTGGTTAACGGAGACTTATTGCTGAAGAGTCCATGTTTTTAAAACCGTATAAATAGACCATCTTCCATCCCACATTTTTGTGATTATGCCTATGGGGTGGGCTTGATACAGGTCCGCTGAGCTCAACGACCGGGTCTTTTGTATTTTTCAGACGTTTATTCCTAAGTAATGCGGCTGCAGTCACGATTTCAGCTTTTTTTTAAAACCTTAAAACATTTATTTCTTTAAGTCGTGCAATCCTGTCACATCTTTGAGAACAATCCAGGTCGACGCTGACATTTGTCGTCGTGTTTGGAAAGGAAAGGTCCCGGTGCCTCGTGAGACATGCAGCATGAGTGAAACTGTGTCACGATTATTCCAGCGTGTCAAAGGAGACACGAAGGCTCAGCGTGACCCCCGCGGTCAAAACCTCCAACCACACACCTGTTTGGCCAACTCTTTGCACCTGCAGCCCACCGGCAAGCTGCGGGCACGTCGCAGGTTCAAAAAGATCCCGGAGGCTCTTCGGGCTGGAAGCCAACGTTTTAATAAGCAGCCCGACTGTGTACCTGTTGAGGTGCAACCTGACTGGAGGGCATGTTTTGACACGAGGCTACACAATGTTCTTAACATCCTCACCCAGGGGCTTCAGGCACGGCCGATTAGAAATTAAAAAAGCACAGCGGGGGAGAAGGAGCAAACACTTGATTGTATTCTGAATTTTTGAATACACAATGAAGACGTTGTTGTTGTTTTGGAAACCATTTGGGTTCGCCTTGACATTTGCAAAAGTCTCACTGCGCTCAGATTTTAACGAGTGCCAGCATTGTTACCGGAGTAGTTCATTTGAGATTCTTATGAGGGCGGTGGATATTGTGGATGGCGGCATCTAATCAATTAGATCCGTCAGAAACAGATCTTATTCTGTGTCTTTATGAAGCAGTATTAATCTTAAGTCTCCTAACAAACACCATCAGGCGTCTCTCAACACGGAGCGCCTCTCGGTGTTCAAGCCATCGTTAATTAGCGCCATCATCCCCCTATTGTTTACTCGTGGCGAATGATCATTTAATTAGGTAACTTCAGATGGAGGATCCAAATATTATGGATGGATCATAACGAGATCAGTAGCAAACGGCTCCTGCAGAGGCTTAAGGAAGCTTAACTCCGTAGGACAAGTATCAATCAGATTTATATGTAAATAGATGTAATTATCTGTTCTAATCATCACACATTACTCATGAGGCAGAAGGGAGAGAAGGGGGCTCGTTGCTTTGATTCTGTGAAAGTGGCAGAAGTGTGAAGGAGACAAAGCCACTCAAAGCCGTTCAGCGCTGAGCCACGGAATGTTCCAAACAGGCTGTAAAATAACACCCACTTATTAGAAATCCTCCTGAGAAACGGAGTCACTAAATGGCGAGACATCGATGCCGTTTCTTTCTTGCTTTTCCTCGAGGAACACCAAGGTTGGTCTGTCGGTTTATTTAAAATAAAAAAGTAACCAATCTGCAGAGAAGGTCTCCTGCTAGGATTTCATGAGTCACAGACTGATATCGTGTTTCCAGTATTTTCCTCACCCACACACGTAACCAATCTTCATGCACTACGAGCACATCATCGAGTCTTTTGGTCGTAATGTAAGGCCTTCTTTCTCTTAAAAGGTGTAGTGATTTGGTTTTGGCGGCATTTAGTGGCGAGGTTGCAGATTGTGTCAAACATGTAGAGAACTACGATGGCCGACGCTAGGATGTGAAAATATTATTGTCTGTATCTATAGCCAGTGTTGTTGGTTTGTCCCTTCTGGGCTACGGTAGAAACATGGCGGCCAGCTCTGTGATGAGGACGAAAACACAATGATGTTTCATAGCAGGTGATTAAATGTACGTATTGATATTATATTCTATTTCTGCCAATGTATTCCTGTAATGCTACACACTTTCACTTGTTAAAGACAAAAAAATGATTTAAAAAGGTACAATGTTTAAATAGTTGATTTGTGTTGGAATACAATTTGAAATATGTGGGAATCACCCATAAAATACTCACCAAGAGGCGAATTCACGAAAGGATTGTGCGGTTTCTGCGGCCGCTAAACCTGCACAAATAAGACAAAAAGAAACGCGTTATTCTTAAAGCAGACAGTGTTACTCCTTTTGCTATTTGCATCTATTTAAATGTGGTAACATGCAGACATTTGGCACAAAAAATGGACTCCTTCCCATGCAAATGAGCCTCACTGCAAAAACCAGTTCAACTCCCAACGATGAGCGCTGTCACACTCCGTGACAGCGAGATTATTAGCGTCTTCAGAGAGTTGGTGGGAACTGAAGCCAGGAGACGACGTCGTCATGCTCCGCTGAAATTCATTTAGTTTGGGATGCAGTGGCAAGATGCAAAAAAAGTTGAAAAATGAATGAATAAAGCTAGAAAAATAAGCTTATTAAACACACAAATAAACTAATTAACTCTTCCCCCTGCAAAAAAGTGCAATCTTCTGGCCGTATTTGCGCTGTGATATTATCAGTGCAATATCTTCTGTGGATAAGACCTTGAGACGTGGCAGTGAGCGAGTCCCCGCAAGTGTTTAACTGGAGGATCAGATCTCCCCCCGGCCACTGAAACCCACAAAAATACAAAGAAACATGAGCTGGTGGCTCCAGCGCTGGATAGAAATGGAGATTTTTCATTGCGTATTTAAAAAAAGACACGTCCTGGCTTTCTCTCCTCCTTTAGTGGCCGGCAGCCCAAGAGTTTGTCTGCAGGAATCTGAAGTCACAAGGTCAGCCTGAAGGGGGGGGGGGGGGGAGGAGGAGAGGGACAACAGACTGTGCCTCCTTTTGACTGGAAAGAAGAACATGTCAGGAGAGCATGCTGCACTCAGGAGCCGCGACACACAATCCCCAATCAATAAAGTAGAAACGAAGATCCTCGGCCTCGAGGGGCCCTCGAGTGGGAAGTCGTCATGCCGAGCCGCCGGCTCTCTGTTCTCTTCGGGAGAGGAGGGACGGCTGTCTGAACCACACAGACACTCACTGATCCGTCAGAATTATAGAAGAGGGACTGAAAGGACGGCACAGAAATGGCGACAGACTCTCAAGTAGGAGCCGCCTCCTCTCTCCTCCGCCTTCACATCGGAAACACAACAAGTGTTCTTCGCTCACTTGTTCAGGGTGACTTTCCAGTTCACTGCGAGTAGTTCACGGTGCATGACGCACCAAAGCGTAAACTCGCGTGAGCGTCTCATCTGAAACGCTCCCGTAGATTGAAGTGAGAGACGTAAACATTGAGATTTAGCATTCATATAGTCGGTTACATGCCGGCAAGCAGCCGCCTCATAATTGCAAAAGTCGGTAAAAGATCTCCGTTGAACGTTTCCAGTTTGTGGCGTCTTCACAAAGTCTGCCTTCATTGAATCATTTCATCAGTTGCTTTGTGCCAAACTACCAACGCAATTACGGTGAAAACACGGAGCATAATTATGGAAATTCATTTTTTGTAATACTCTGCTGCTTTTCCTTTAAAAACGAAGCCTGATAAGAAAGTCTTCACTGAATTACTTCTGACATAATTGTTGTCTTGTGTTTGTGTGAGGAGCAGGAGCTCCACTCTGTAATGTTCTCAGTACAGATGCAAGGAAACTAATCCCAAAGAAAGCGCTACGGTGTCCTTCATGACTTCAAGAAGCACTGAAACTTTGGGTGGTTTTTTATGTCGCGTAGTTTCAATGAGGTGCGACATTTTGTTCAGTGTTTTGCAGCCAAAAGTCTGCGGACACAAATACAGCCGTACAGTTTGATTTACTTCAACATGAATTAATCAGCAGGTATGAAGGTCGAGGGCTCTGTTTTAAGAGAACATTCTGAACGTCAAAGACTTCTATGCACCAATTTATGACGGCAATGTCTTCCTGCATTATATTCCGTTATATTTTGAAGTCTCCTGTCAACTTCTCTCATGTTCATGTTCTCGCTGCTGAGGCCACACACACACGTAGACACGGCTCACTTTCAACTCCTGCTTTTGTTTTGATTAAATATGCACGTGGCAGCTATTCACGTCAATACATTCATTTTAATTAATTTATAAACCCCCGGACTTTAACAGCTCATGTTTAAGCAATAATGTCTGTCATTTGAAACATTTCACACATACCGAGTTCTTTTGAGAAGTCAAGAATATGACGTCGTTATTGGCGTAGTTTTCATCTTTTTTTCAAGATAAGAGTCGTAATATTCCAAGAATAAAGATGTCATTTAATAAGAACAAAGTCATAATACTTTGAAGATAAATGTAAGAATTGGAGAATAAAATCACAATTTAGTTTCATGAGAATAAAGAAAACATGGACCGCCTCCTTTATTTCAGTACATTTTCGGTTCCTGCAGCGACATGCGGACAAACCTCACCATGAATGCTGTTCCAGTTCATCCATGAGGTGTGTGATGGGGTTGATGTCCAGTCAAGTTGTTACTGGTAAAACAATTCACCCGTTTATGTTGTAGCGTTACCATCCATACTTTCAGCCATATGTTTTCATGTTTTAGAATGTGCAGGTTTCTCTCTCCAGACGAGGCATCACTCCAGCATCAGCTGTCAACGTGGATCCTTCAGTTGCCTCTGTTTTCTTCTTGTCGGGCCTCTTGCTTCACGGAGTCCCCTGTTCCACGGCAAGGATAACGGCAGCTTTGTATGATGTTACTTCTGACATATCGGAGAAGACATCAGATAAATCTGTGCTTATCCTTGTTAGTAATTCACAGACTCCCCCGAGACGCCGTCGGTCCAGCTCTGTGAGGGGAAGACCCGACGCTTTCTGTTCCACGGCTGATACAGCGCAGTGAGACAGGCAGTGGCTGTCTGTGTCACAGCTGCAGCTTGTGAGACGGAAGATGAGCTGATTCGTCGTCTGCAAAGGATGTCACCGGGAAAAAAGAAGCCCCGTGTTTAGAAGATGATTTCAGAAAGTTCATTTAAGACGGAATTAAGATTCATTCAAGTGCAGAGAGAGAAACCATAACTGAGTTAAGTGCACAAAGTGTTTCATTGAGGAGAAGAAGGCAGATGTGGTGTCCACAAGATACCAACATGTCATTAAAGATGAGTAGATTAAAGCATCCGCTGCATGCATGACATACATTCACTTCTCTTTTGGATTCTGTAACAACAATATCCACCACAAACAACACAAATCCACTGAGGGTTTTTATGCAGCAATTGAAAAACTGCATTAAGCACCAGTGGAAATGCCGAGAATTCTGTAAAACCTAGAGAAGACTGTAACCTTCCTCACATGAAACAAACAGAAATGCAGAATTGAATTTACATTTAGCTCAACTTGCTTTAGAAACCTGGCTGTAGATTGAAAGTTTGTGTCCAACTTCAGCAATCCGATAGAAAATTAGAAAACACTCTCTAATGTTAGCCTGATAATCACACAGTTATCATTTTGTTTCATTTCATTCATTCAGACATTAATAAAGGCGAGTCTGTTTCTGTCAACTCACAACCACCCTTACAGCTGCAAACATCTCATCAATACTCATCTCCATCTTTGTGGCCAGTTGTCTCATGCTACTTTTCATGGATGTGGCTTCTTTTTCTTTGACATCGCTGTTCTTGTTCCTGCCTGAGCGAGGTCAATAATACAACATTATTAGAAACACAGCGATATCTCAGGAACGCCTGGAGGGAATCTATTCAAATTTGACACAAACGCAAACTTTGACGGAGGATGGACCCAAACAACAGGGAGCATAAGGTTTACCAACTGTGATTGTAGTAAAGAAAACGTCCAGAACAAAACTTCCATGGCAGGTTAGTCCAGAAGTTCCAAACACCAGAAACGGGCAAAAAGACGAACTAACCGGATCAGGTAAAAAAGACTATAAATACACAAGAAACTAATCGGATAACAAGACACGTGGACGGACTCGAGGGCAGGCTGAAAGAAACACAAGGAGGTCTTTCTCATTTCCTGATGTTGTGCCTCCTCGCTCCTCCGACTTGTATCCCTGAAATTGGTCTCAGCACTTGATGGACATCCCAACTCCTCAAATGCATCGCGAGGATTGAGGAGGCCTGCTGGAGGAGCTATGAGCGAGGAAACACCGCTGTGTCCTTTGAGGAAGCGTTTTAAGCACGTGACGCACGGCTGTAATGATCTCAAACCCCGACTGGACACTACACATGTAACAGTTCCTTCTTGTATTGTATGAATTGTATAACAATGGTCAGCTGTGCCATGCACCATATTTAATTGACGTCGCTTTAAAACGATGGTCCGAGGAGAGGATTTCTCATTTGTTAAAGGCCTGTAGCCTCGACTCCTCTCGTCTCTTCCTCGCCTCCTCCGCTCGTATCTCCCTTGCTTGTAGGAAAGGACTCAAGGAGGCACAAAATCAGGAATTGAGAAAGACCCAAGGGAACAGAGCAAGGCTGATGACACAAAGGTGATACACAGGAAAATGGAGGGAAGTTAAAGAAACACAGGACACGAGAGGCAGGGAACTAAACAAAACCAGAGATCATGACAAAATTGTAGCTGTTGCCAACTGCACTGCACTGAACTGAACCTATTAGTCAGATAACAATATCATTTCTTCACATCGTTAGATTGTAAATCGTTTTGATTGACCTCTTCAGATTCTGGTGCTTCAGATGTAAATTTCTCCATCAGAGGTTAAAGTCCTGAGAAGTTGGAAGGTGAAAACTCTCTCACACATAATATGCACAAGGGCATAACGAGGTGATCCGTCCCACCAGGTCCACATGGCGCTTCACCCTCTGCCAGCATAACGACAGAGTGATTGGGGCTTTCTCTCTCTCCCCGGAGCCTGCGTCTGTCCATCAGCTTCCCCCAGAGCGAGCCATTTAAAATGGATCTGGGTCACAGCGGGGTCCCCCTCTGTCCACCCGCTGGAACCTGGAAGCGTTCAATTCATTTGTGACAGAGCCGCCGGCGTTACTACGGCCAATCCATGTGACACACTCCACCGGCAGTGAGAGCTGCTGCATTATGTATTGAATCCGAGCAGGTCTACGTTCTCCTCCTCTACATACCTCGCTGAGCTCTGTGTCCGGCCGGATTCAGACACGTCTACGCCTCAGTGTGACTGATGAAGCTGTTGTCTAGAGGAGGACGAATAACATTTGCTCCACTTTTCTCTGACAGCTTTTATTGTGGCAGCAACAGTTTGAACCTTTTTCAGCCTCTGGAAAGAAAATGAGGAACTCATTACATTCAGTGTGGTGCTGCACAGTGATGAGACTATTTCACTCATTATTGACATTATTTAAAGATGGCTGGCAACATTCTTATTGCACTTGGATATTTAAAACTGACAAAAGCCGGACAAAAGACTTCAATAATTATTGTCAACAAATCTCATGAGAAGACCAAACACCATTGTTGTCGAAGAACAATTAAAAACGCATCAGTGAGCAGCAGTGTTGTTCCTTCATCCCCATGAACACACACACTGGAGTTAATTTTTACTTAATCCAACACACACCGTTCTGCTGCCACTAATACTCACTACAAATGTGGATTAATCAAGTCAGCATGTCATATCTTAAAGCTACAGCATACTATGTTACTTTGACCACAGTTGGCTTCAAACTTCGTGGCAATAGTTGACATAGTTTCCCCTGGTTGCTGCATGTCATTCCTCTATCCGCTGTCCCTGTCCGCCTCTCTACTGTCAACCACCCAATAAAGGTGAAAACACTCTCAAATCTGTGAGAAATACATGTTTTTCCCAGCCTGAAATTGCCTGGCCTGCACAGAGCCCTGAGCTCAACCCCGACCAACACCTCTGGGATGAACTGTGAGCTGGACCTGATCACCCAACATCAGTGCTGGACCTCACTGACGCTCTCTTGGCTGAATGGGAGCAAATCCCTGCAGCCTGGTTCAAACATCTGGTGGAAAACAATGAAACCAACAAAGCAGCAGATTGACACCTTTTGGTTTTGGAAGGGCACGTTAAATAACGGCTGTAATCTTTTGGTGTTCACATATTTCTTTCCATATCTGCACGCCGTTTAAATGTATTTGTAGAAAAGTGCAAATGGAGAGTGACAGACAACGGAAAGAAGCTCCATCCATCGGGGCTGTTGCAACAGTCTGCAGTCTATTGCAGCAGTGGTGGTGATTTCTGGAAAGTCATTTCTGGTGGAAGACATCTCAACAAATCACATTCTGGTGCCAGTGACTTTGGGTTCGAACTCGTTATTGTCTTTCGTTGTACGTCTCCTGTCTCGGCAGTTATAATCCTGATCCTTGCAGTTTAGTTTGCATTTTCAAACGCCCCAGCCGCAGAGATAAATGTCTGAAAAACTGCAGCAAGACGCCTAAAAAAGCAAAAATAACTGCGTCTGCTATGAATGTCTTCCGTCCGACTGCTTCTCTATCTTGTGATTGTTCACTTCATCTATCGACTGCTGGGACCAGACTTCACCGTGAAATTCGCCCCTCCCTCATGAACAAAGTAATACAATGTGTGCTCGGTTTCGGGCCAGAGTTGCTGCACAATAGTAGCAATAAGAGTCAGACTCCTCACATAAAGGGGATAATTGGATCGCACACGTGTAAAGCCTGATCCGGAGATTATCTCGGAGAAAAGAAAAATCCTTGCAGGGTGATAAACTCTTGAACCTTGGTTAAACACTCGCTGTGAATTTTAATGTGTGGAATTTATCTGTCCGTTTCTCAGCTGTGAAAAAGAAAGAAAGAAAAGGAGTTTCTGCAATTACACAGATAGTAAAAGGTTGTTATTTATTTGGTGCAAAAACTGCTTTCATTTCATAGAGTCATTTAGCTGAGCTTTCCTTAGCCGCTATAATTGGTCCCTTGATCAAACCTGTGTGATTGGAGAGCACAGCTGCTGGGAGGACGGACCAAAGCCTGGTTTTATAATTATGGTACACAGCTACGTAAATCCATTTAACCCAAGTCTTTACATTCCTCCTGTTTCCTGAACTGAATATCAATTTCAGTCGAGATTGGCACAAAATTCCAACACCACATTTAACACTGTAGGATTTATCTTTACACTGGCTTTAGATCTCAGCAAAAGTCAAATAGCATATGTCAGAAATGTCACATCCACCCGCCGGGGGAGGCTTTATCATTGAAACACAGGCACTGATCTTTAACAAAGGCAGCACACAAGCCCACCCTGTAGTCAGCTGAAAGCCTTCTAAAGAGCTCATATATGTAGGTTTAAGCTATCAGAGACGTGTTTTTATCGTCTTTAGCTCTCCCACAGGATGATAAATGATCATATTTAAATGCAAATAAGGCACAACTATCACATATCCGTGTTTTGTTTGCTGCGCTGTTCAGAAACACAAAGCGTAATTGAATAAGGGCAATATTGTCCCTCTCTGAAATTATTCAAACTCCCATAGCTGCTCGGTGATGGAGGTCTCGGATGATGTTGCTTTGTTCTTTAACCACTCAAACAACACGTAACGATATTAGCGCAGCGTCAAATGACTCACTTACAGCCAAAGATGGATCACCATGAGTAGCTGCCTCCGTGTTACCGGATAAAGAGGCTGTGATCAATCATTCGGGGCGAAGCCGCGGTACTCTGTGGATTCTGTCAAATGAAGAAACACTCGCAGTCCCATAACTGAGCCGCGACGGTTCACCGCTCACTCGAGACGCTCTCAACAAATCAAAGCTCTCATATCTGGGAGGGGGGGTGAGCAAACACTGACCGAACTGGAAGGAAAAGCCGACTGATACTCTGTCGAACAGGAGGGCAACATTTGTCAGAAACATTTTAAAAAGGGTTCTATACAGCCCCAGCAAAGGTCTTTTTATCATGGCATAACTGTTAGATAACGCACTTAATGCACCACCCAGCAACTGTGGCTCAGTGGTCGAGCGGGTCGTTCAATCACAGGATCGGCTGTTCGCCGTCTCCACAAGTCCACGTCGATGTGTCCTTGAGCAAGACACTTAACCCCAAATGACTCCCACAGGCTGTGCCATCAGTGTGTGAATGGATGTGAATGACATGCGTGGTTAGCGCGGGGGCGGAGCTACAGAGGACTGTTGACCGTTTCCTTGAATGAATTAAACCTCGGTCACATTGTTTTGGAAAAATATGTGACCCACTGATATCCAAACACGTTTTCCTTTCTCTCCTCATAATGCTCTGTCAGCTTCTACGATCCACAAACGCGGTTATATACGAACGCTGGGCCTAGCTGGTCGCCCAAAGTCTCATTTCATTTATTTTCTTTTAAACGCCTCTGACTGCAGGAAGATTCATCAAACATTTGAAAGTGTTTCACGGAAGAGAAAAGACAGTGATTTGATGTAAAGTTTTTACATAACTTTGGCAAATAAAAAGAGATAAATAAACGATTGACAGGGACACAGGATTAAAAGTGTGACTTGACATTGATGTTAGCTGAATGTCTCGTCTGCCTGCCTGAGTTGAAGTGGCTACTACAACTATTAGTTTAATACACTTCACTACTTTTTGACCTTGAGAGTTCTGAATTAGATTGTGTCTACTCTGTAAAGGATCTACAGACTGCAGGTACTGCAGGATTGTAAGGGCCTTTCTCATTTTCCAGTGTGTACATTCTCGATTCCTTTCCTCGCGAACAGGCGCATGGAAAGAGGAGTCGAGGCAAGGACACACTAGTGTATCCTCGCTTTTAGCTCATCCGGCAAGCCTCCTTACTCCTTGAGATGCAATTCTTTCGAAAATGGGACGTCCTTTAGGATAAAGCGCTGAAATTGATTTCCAGGAGCCCTCGGTGTGTTATTTTGCAGAAGAAATCTTAAAGACGCATGATACGCTACCACAGAAGGTCAAGAAGGAGAATATATATATTTTAAGTTGTTCGAACTGACCCGTTAACATCAACCATAGTCTGGTGAAATGTCTGATTTTCTTCTTGTCATTCTGAAATGAGGTGTTGACTCTCTGTTCTTCTTACAATAGGAAACCATCACCATGACTATCAGCACAGCCACCTGGACCTGACCGCGCTCACACCTAAACTGGGTAAGAAAACACAGTGAAGCAGTACAGTCGTTACCTGGAGCGGTGACTTTACATGTGGTGCAAAGCGTCTCTGTGTGAACCTGAGATAACGATAGATGTGGGAGGCAATATACCGCACCACGCTGCAGCTGTTAAATGCTGAGATAAAGTTCTAGGCTGCTCTTACTTTAAGTGGCGGTGATTGACCCGACTTGACTTTCCCAAATGATCTGCCTCATTATCCGTCTCGAAATAAAAGTGAGCCAAACAGTTCTTGTGATTGACTTTTTTTTCCAATTTCAAGAACAAAAGTATATCTTTCACGGGGAAATTAAAATCTGAGAAGCTGATAAAGAAGTCCTCGAGGGGGGGGGGGAATGAAAAGCTAAACGTGTGTGATAATCAAAGGATCGTCTGCGCGATTTGCTGCAATTATTGAAAACTCAATTACTGTTAGTGCATCCCATCTATTTCTCTAAATGTGATTTTGTGTGAAGGGAGATCAGCCTTTAGTATGGAGTTACCGAGTGCTCCCGCATCTAAACGGCCGATGAAATAAAGCGCTGTGGAATTAAAGAGGGAATCTGGCCGGACTTCTTATGTATATATATATATATTTTTTTTTAAAAGATCTTCCTCTATGATATTCTAAAAACCGCAGAGGCCGCAGTGTCGTTGAGTCCTTAGACCAACTTTCCCACCGTTAATGGTCCACAGTCTGCCTCTTAAACAGCACGGCCCTTCTTCACAGAGAAAATGGGTTTCAAAAGCACTTACAGCACCAAATAAAACTCTTCAAACAGCGCTTTTGAAGTCTATTTAGCTCCTGATGAGGGATAGTAGCGGTTATGCATAATTCCACACTTTGCTAGTTTTGGACTTCGTGTTAGCCCCCGTGGCAACGTTCTTGCAATACGGGCGTTGAACCTCCGGCGCGGGAGGTTTGGTTGAAACATTCTGTGCAAAGTTGATTGTTTTTGATCCTTTCTTTCTCACTTGGATTCGTTAGCCCACAGACAAATGAGACACGGTAAGTGATACACATACCTACGGTGTTTATGTGTATTCTTCATTCCATATATATCATGTAGAGATCAAACATTCTCAACCTGCACACTGGGGGTCTTTTTTCTTTTGAGTGCTTGTGTATTTATTTTTTTGCTGTCACAACAATTCACGCTGCTACATTACAGTCCATGACCTTTTAGTCCGATGTCAAAACTCTCTTCTTCACACATTATCTTTTACTCTTTCACTCCACCTAACCGGCTATGTCTTCCCTACGAACCCACGCTCAGTGGATGTCTCCCCTCTGCACCATATGTTCCTCGGTGTTGTGTGTCCCTGTCCTCCTTTCTGCAGTAGTCACCCTAGTCCTATTTTTAAATCCAGAGTCCCTGCCCGTATCCCGGCCCTCCCCACCCGCTGCGCCTCCTGACCCATGATGACTGGGCATCCCAAATAGTGAAGCCACGGGAGCTCCGCGCAGTGCAGGGAGCCTGCCACACACATCACTGACGCCCAAACAGAACTGGTATAAAGCACGACGAACCGAAGTTGAGCTGCTTAGACGCAGTTAACGGATGTAATTTCCAGCTCAGAATGTGTGACGGCAAAGATTTAGCAGATTAGTAGATTTTATTGATGCTACAACTCGGCCACATTCAGTGAACAATAACCCTGAAATGCTCAAAGGAAAGTCACCAGACTCCTTTCAAAAATCAAGGGGTTTAGATTTCCTCACTAGAAGAAACACTATAGAGTTTCTAAAATGTGTCTGTAACCAGTTCAAAATCGATGTGGGAATATAGAAAATTCACAATTGACCCTTCCTTAAGTCCCGCCCCTCAAACGAAGGCCAATCACAGCGTAACAGAAAAAAAAACTTCCTTCGATTTCCTTATTTTTTAAGTATTTAAATGAGTCACAGAACATAATGTACAGTCAGCGTCTATTGTGTCAGTGCATTGGCTGTTTGTACCAAATAAAAACAACAGTGCAAGAAAGTTCTCATAAAGTGCAGCAAAACTTCACGACATGAAGTTGCTCGCGACCTGCAGCCGTAGCTTTAATAACCCAACGCTCTGCTGCTGATTCTGGAGCGAATGGGTCGAGATCAAAGCCGTTGTTTCCCAAAAAGCCGAAGCCCTCCAGCACGAGTCTGTCCAATCCACACGTCTTTCCCCACATCACACCTCGCTCTCGGCCTCCCTTTCCTCTCCTCTAGTAGAGACTCCCATGTGTGTGACCCATCTCTCTGACTGGCTGTGCTCTGACTGCACCGCACCGCTTCCTCCCCCTGTCCCCCCCTGTAGAGCGACCCCAGCGGATGAACAACATCCTGACCTCGGCCACGGAGCCCTACGACCTGTCCCTGTCCAGATCCTTCCAGAACCTCAGCCATCTGCCGCCCTCCTACGAGCTGGCCCTCAAGTCTGACTTAAGTAAATACTCCTCCTCTCTACACAGATTAAGTAGGTGGTCCTTCATTCGTCCTTCGTCGCCTTGTTTTTGCCTGATGCACACAAAAAAAAAAAGAGAGAGACGGGGAATGACGTCACCTTCATGCCCCCGCGCATTAAAGGGTCGCCACATTCTCCGCGTCTGGCCTGATGAAAAACATCTGAATGTCCATTACAGAGACATGCATCATGATAAGCATCTCCAGATGTTTGGCGGCTCGTCATGCAGATCATCTTCTCACCTTTTTATGGAAATTAACTTCTTAAAATGCATGACGGCGCGCCGGAGCCTCCACTCTCACTCCCATCGACTCATCTATCGGCCCATCGACTGCCATCTAATCGGCGTGTAATTTGGCTCCATCTGCAGCCCATGTCATGTTGCTAATGTCTCTTAATGACATATTAACAGCTGAATATGGCGCTTTAATGTTTCAGCGATGCTACAGTTCATTATCTTCGCTGTGACATTTTCGGCTGGATGATGACGCGGATGCAACCTGAGAGCATGCCCAGTGTTCTTCACATTGGTCGCATGTTGTTGATCTATGTTCTTATTACTGACTCATCTCTGATCAAACCAGGGAGTCTCCTGAGATACATTTCCTCTTTCACAAAACAGCTACAGTAACAATAACATACGATTCATTTCCAACATTAACAGCGGGTACAGTAAGATGAGACATACGATTCATGACACAGAGTCTCACTAACGTTCTTCATGAAACGTGTTTTCAATGTGGCGTATTGCCTGATAGGTTGGACTTTTCCAATTTAAGTTTATGGTCTTCAGTGTTAAAAATAACTAACTCTTGGTTTGAAACAGCAGAAAGCGTTCTATGGACGATATGGCATTCAAAATGAAATAATACATATGAATCTGTCTCTGTATTTCCAGTGAGGTCCCTCTTGTTTACACACACCCAGTGATTTTGTTTGTTGCGGTTCAAGTGGACTTTGGGTCACTTACCTGTTTGAGTCTGGTTTGTTGCGGTTGGTTTGAAAGCCGTCAAATGAACTCTGGTACAGAAAAAACAACCAGACAGAGACGTCTGAAGACATCTGTGGAACAGGGTGGTCTCATCCAGCGTTCGTAGCTTTACCTACGAAAAAAGAATGCTTCGTAATTCATAGATGTCCCGGCGTGAAACAAGAAGGCAGTGCTGATGTTTTTGTCATGTAACTTGTATACTTTAGTGATACAAGTTATTTTAACCCAAGCGACGATCTTTTCCTCAACCTAACCAAGTAGTTTTGTTGAGTTTCCTCTGAAGACGGAAGTTTATTTTGAAAAGACCGCAAGCATGTAACGTGTTTTGGGCTTTCATAGGAAAACGCACGAAAAATGGGGAGTGAGTGTTTCGTAAGATACTATACGAACGAGGACACGATGAGCAGAAAAGAAAAAAAACAGACCAACCACTTGAAGGATTTCATGATATTAGATATGTGATCTTAGCATGGAGTGGGTCAAGCTAAACAGGACTTTCACACAGGAGATCGCTGTTATGTAATGTTACCTTAGAAAGTCTGCTTTGAGCAGTAGTCCGTTTTTTACGGTAATTCCGTTGTTACATTACTATTTTAACATAAACATTTTTCTAACTTTGACCAAGTCTTTTTTTCTTTTCTAAACCTAACCAACGTTAACGATGCGGCATTGTGCGTCTCTATATATATACGTATATGTGTGTATATATGTATATGTGTGTGTATATATATATATATATATATATATATATACACATATATAGAAAAAATAAAATAATAAAATAGAAAAAATTAACAATAATACATTTCTTTCTCAAATTCTATTCATTAGTGTTGTTGCCTAAATATTCCAGAAAAAGTTTCCAACATTTGTCACTGAAGCTTTTCTTTAGTACATTAATGATATTTTCCTCTCCAATCTCTCTTAGACCTTTTTTCAAAACTTCTCTCGCTGACTCGTACCTCTGACAGGACAATGAAACATGGTCCACGGTTTCTTCTTCTCCACAAAATATACACTTTCCATTATTATGCTTTCTAATAACATAGAGGGAACTGTTCAGACCAGTATGGCCATTCCTTAGTCTTGTCATAATCATCTCCTCTTTTCTAGTTTGTCCACTAGATCCTGCTCCCAACCAATGGTTTATTTTTAAACAGATATCTTCCTTTACTCCCTTTATTCGTTCTGACATATCTTTTTGATTTGTCCCTTAATCACCACTTTAGCTTCTGACTTACTTATATTTACATTAACGTTATTTCTCCCACTCTTCAAAGAACTTTTTGCTGCTTTATCCGTCTTCTCATTGCCATCGACTCCAACATGGACCCACACTAAATGAACCGCTATCCGCATTTGATGGATTCTTAAAAATGATTGTAGTATTTCAAACAGTAGATCCTCTCTGCTTCTGGAGTGGCAACATGTCAAACTCGTTAGCACTGCACATGAGTCTGATGCAATCACCTCTCTCTCTGGCCTGACCTCCTCTACCCACTGTAACGCAATAACTCTATGGCCATCATCTCACATGCAAACACAGATACCTCATCACTGAGTCTCTTCCCACACTCCAAATGGAATTCTGGGATCACTGCTGCTGCTGCTGTTCTACCATTTTTAGGGTCTCTAGGGTCCATAAATCTGTATTTAATTGTGGTAACTGATGTATGACTTGAAGATGTTACAGTTTCCCCCACGTTCATCTCTCATCAGTTCAAGGAGGCCAAGATCTATTTCAGGCTGTGGCAGTAACCAAAGAGGAACAGCTGGACCACAGCTGGAGAATAACTCCTAAAACCTAATTCACTAGCCTTCTTATGAACAACCCAACCAAAGCTCTTTGTTGGCCTGTTGTCATGTTCCCAGCATGGCTCAATTGCACTTATTGTTGGATGGTTGTTATGTCCTTGTAAACTGACCCAATATGTCATCATGATCTGGATTCTTCTCAACTCCAACGGCATTTCCCCCATTTCTACCTGCAATGCCGGCACAGATGTTGTTTTAAAGACCCCACTACATATTCTTGACGCTTGTATTACATCCAGTTTTCCCAACAAGGTTTTAGACGCCGACCTATATTCCACACAGCCGTAGTCTAGAACTGATCTTGGCTAAGTGGAGCGCAGGGCCGTCCTTCAATCAGAGGAGCGGCGGTTCGATCCCTGGCTCCGCTAGGAGCATGTCGATGTGTCCTTGAGCAAGACACTTAACCCCAAAATTGCTGGTCTTTAAGTTTGGATGTCTTTTTATATATTTAACTATGTTATTATTATAATTGAGGATATAAGATTGGGCATATTTTAGTTCTTGGATGTCATATTTATTTAAACATTTATATAAATAAATATATGTGAAGATAGCGTCATTTCTAAATCATACAACTGTAAATTTAAGAAATTTAAAAACTGAACCAACTGTCCAAACATCACAGCTACATAAACAGGCTCCACACGGAGGAAAAGCAGCGCTGCAAGTTTCCATCAGTGACAATTGTGCTTTTCTTTAATATGTTTTGTGATGCTTCACAATCAATCGATGGACACATTCCAGTGCTCTGACTGAGAACATGTTGACATCAAGTAGGATGTAGGCTTTCTCAATAAATATCTTTATTTACAGATGCTAAATAAATAACCTTATATATTATTATTGTTATTGCACAAAATGAGACTAATAGCCAACAATCTAGCATTAAAATTTGTTTATACTATATTTATCCTGTTAATTAAGGATCATTTTGTCTCTGCATTTGACCCATCCCTATATATGGGGATGTCTTTGACAGGTGACACGTCAAAGGCCAAGGCTCGAACAGCCAAGCTTGTGCTGACCAGTCAAACCTCTTAACCCAGTGAGCCACGGTCGCCCACCTTTTCCACTAAAGAAAATCTAAGAGCCAATCAGCTCTTTGATCCGAAGACAGCAAGAAGTTTCCCATCATGCCGTGGGGTCATGCAGTCGGTGGAGAGCAATTCTGAATAGCCTGGCTCTAAAATCTGCGGCCGCCCCGCTCACGTGAGATCATCGTTACGCACGTTTTCATGACGTCAGAGCAAGTCGGATGCAAATCTACCCAGCATGCAGTGTGCGCCGATCGCCGGTGATCGATTCTGCGCACGCCTGGTTTAAGTCGAACGAGCCTAATAAAAGTGTTTTGGGGATTCAGAAACGTCAACATTTGACGTGTTGCACGTTTTTTTTTCTGGTTTGTTAAAAAGCGAGTGAAACATAGCTAACACAGTAACTATCAAAGTAAATATTGTAGAATATTTGTATCTCATTTTTGTCATGCTCCTTTTGCGCAGAATATGATTTAGAAGGTTTTAAATTAGTTTTTTTGGGGCATTTAGGGTTCAATTTAAAATATGTGAAGTTTGTAGATCGGTAACAGACGCAGTCGGCCTGATTTCCTGTTGTATACCGGTGAAGTTCAGTATAATGGTGTAATAAATGTAATGCAAATGGTGTAACTCATTTATTTAATCAGAATGTTAGATGATACTGAGGTTTATGAAAGCAGAATTGTGGGTGTATTTATCTCTTCTGCTTCAAACTGATGCAGAGCTCTAGAGGGCTTCACAAACGTGGTTCAAAACAAGCCTTTTAAAGCACCAGGCACAAACATATTTCATAAACTACTATTTTTAGTTGACTACTCGCACTTCAGATCCTCCGCTGAAGACCATGTCTTTTTCATGCATCCGAGATGACGTTGCGTTTGCGGCTGAACTCGTCTCCTCTCGCAGCTTTTCACCTTCAGACTTCTTTTTAAAACACTCACGTAAACAGACGTTGCATGTGTCATTTGTCAGGCGTTTTGACTCCAGCACGACCGTGGAAACACACTGCATGCTTGCTGGTGTATTGTGTCGTGAGTTATCACATCCAACTGATTTGTTGACAGAAAATCTTTTCTAAAGAAATAACTTTCCCTTTTCGCCTCAAGAAGCCGTTCTGTGTTTACGGTGATTCGTCAGTGAAAACACTGCAGGGCTTTTTTCACAGTGTACGTTTTCCTTCAAAGCATTATTTGCAGGAATGAATTCAATGCATAGCAGATTTTCAACTTGCTCCGCAGTTGAACGGAGCACGCGTGAATGCACCATTCACTGTCCTTGAATCTTAAGAGACGTTACCGGCTGAAAGAAAGCCATTTAAATGTGTCTTTGGTTGTGCGATAGAAAAACATGCTTCGGTGCAATCTCCCCTCAGCGCGTTCAACATTCGTCTTTTATATGTTTGCCTTCTCTCGCTCTCTCTCTCTCTCTCTCTCTCTCTCTC
>NW_022280056.1:4698660-4710176 GCF_004355925.1 Anarrhichthys ocellatus
CCCCCCCCCCCCCCCCCCCCCCCCCTTATCAACTCTGGGCTTTGCTCTTATCTCGTTGGAGCCTTGTACACACACAGAAAAACCACAGAGATGAATCACGCTGAACTACAAAGAGGCTTTTCGAATTGGAGACAGGAGCCCTGCAGAATTTGTCAAACGAGCAAGCGAAGTCGTCCCTTGAACGCAGCACTTCCACTCGGGGAAAAGAAAAAATGGGGGGGTGGGGGGTTTAAGCATGACTAAAAACAGGACTAAAAGCAATATAATTAGTTATTATTTTAATTAAACCATCTGAGATGATGATGGCTAAATTAAATTAGTATGGTTTGTTTCAAACGATGCGTGTGTGTGTGTGTGTGTGTGTGTGTGTGTGTGTGCCTGCTCTTCCATCCCGCCCGTCCTTCAGCGATGTCAACGAGGCTGAGATCGAGGACGCTGCTCTGAAGCAACGCACTCATCTCCTCCAAGGAGGCTGCACAAAATCCTGCCCGTCTCTGCCGTCTTTCACCTTAATCACCCTCAAAGGGATTAAAAGACCTTTTAAGAACAAACAAGCCACCTTTAATCCTCCCGAAAAAAGAAAAAACAATTAAATGAAATTGCTGCATTTCCCCCTTTTTTATTTCACCGCTCTCTAAAGATCACTTTATAATTGATGTTCCACCAGTTTCACGAGTGTTAGTGCATTACATGATTACAGTCTTCTGTGATCAATAGCTGACACATAAATATACTGTTTATATTGAATGTAATCTAGCAGAGTGGGAGCCGGGGTTTAATTAGCCGCTGTGAGCCGTTTCCTGTGTTTGCAGCACCGCCTCACGCTCGCGACCTTTGGGCCTCTCGCAATCACGTTAATTGTAAAGTGCTGCATTTTATCGAGATGAGATGGAGCATTATGCATCGCACCTCTTAAATCTTTTCAGTCACTTAAAGTGTAAACGGTGTAACATGTGTACACTCGAAAAAAAAGCTGGTCTTAAATCAAGTGGTGGAAAAAGGCAGTTCTAGAGGAAGAGGAACTGTATTTGTAGCTGGTCTCTTCCAGGTAGCAGAGAAACCTTCTTTTCCTCAAATAGTGGCCAAAGTCTTTATTTAGAGAGACCTGATTTCTCCTGATTGAATATGATTAATTGATTGATTTCTTTACTTTCGTGTCATACAACATGCCGCACCCTCATGGGTTCATAAGACACCAGATATCGAGCTGCAGTGGTCAAACATTTCATTCAATTACAAAATGACTCTTCTCTTCCAGGCTCGGCAAATAGAATCTGCTACAGCAAAAGGTTCCTTTCCTGAACTCGAGTTTTTTATCATCACCCAGACAAAAGAAATCAACATAATTGGAGGTCAACCCTTATGTAAAGTTACATTAGGGAGGACTTAAAGTTTCTTTGGCTAATGGTAACTCGTCAAATACCGACGCCTGATCGGTGGCCCTGCACTTCAAACTATGACGCTCTATGTTGTCATTTTCTCCTTGCATGCAGTTCCTTTTCAAAACAAACTTCCATGTTCACAGGAAACGTACAGTTTCATGACTTTAGGTTTACTGACGCAACAAAACTCCTAAAAGATTGCGGTTTGGGTTAACATAATTATGTTTCTCACGTAAAATAACTGCGTTAGAGTAAAGAAGTTATTTAATAAAACTAATGTTTAAATAACGTTACATTTTAGTTTCATACAGGACATGAACAGCCACCTCCTGAGTTAAAGCCCTGTGTTTGTTTGACCCCTCCATCCTCCGCTCCCCCAACATAGTCTTTCTTGCTCTTTATACTACATCAGTTGCTCTGACGGTTTCTCCATTTAAAAGATATACCTTTTCATTCACTAATTATTTCCAGGTGCTTCTGTTTTGTTGCCATTAAGGGAAGCGAACGTTATTAGCACAGAATTGTTTACATTAAAAGTTTTCCAGGAAAATCAATAAGCATATTCCCTCCTGTTCCTGGTCAACTTTCTACTTATTTTTGGTCCTTTTTTGACCTGCAACAGTCCCCAACTCAAGCGTCGATTTGCACACGATCCACCCTCTAAATCGTTATGTTTGGGAAATATATCAGAATATAGAAGCGACAGGAAATTATTCCAAAACAGTATCTTAGTTATAAAGTCAGACACGTTCCCGGTGGGTGTTGGCCTCCGCCTGGGCTGCCCTTTGTCACCGGTCCTGTTCGTGACTTTCATGGACAGGATATCTAGGCGCAGCCTCGGGGTGGAGAACGTCAGGTTCGGGGGTCTCGGGATCGCCTCTCTGCTGTTTGCAGATGATGTGGTCCTGTTAGCCTCCTCGGATCGTGACCTCCAGCATTCACTGGGGCGGTTTGCAGCCGAGTGTGAAGCGGCGGGGATGAGAGTTAGCACCTCCAAATCTGAGGAGATGGTTCTCTGCCGGAAACCGGTGGATTGCTCCCTCCAGGTGGGGACGGAGTGCCTACCTCAAGCGAAGGAGTTTAAGTATCTCGGGGTCTTGTTCACGAGTGAGGGTAAGATGGAGCGGGAGATCGACAGGCGGATTGGTGCGGCTGCAGCAGTAAAGCAGGCGCTGCACCGGACCGTCTTGGTGAAGAGGGAGCTGAGCCGGAAGGCAAAGCTCTCAATTTACCACTCGGTCTACGTTCCTACCCTCACCTATGGTCACGAACTCAAGGTCGCGGCTACAAGCGGCCGAAATGAGCTTCCTCCGTAGGGTGGCCGGGCTCAGCCTTAGAGATAGGGTAAGGAGCTCGGTCATCAGGAGGGAGCTTGGAGTCGAGCCGCTACTCCTTCGCGTCGAAAGGAGTCAGCTGAGGTGGTTCGGGCATCTAATTAGGATGCCTCCTGGACGCCTCCCACTGGAGGTTTTCCAGGCAAGTCCAACTGGGAAGAGACCCCGGGGAAGACCCAGAACACGCTGGATCCCCTCGGGATCCCCCAGAATGAGCTGGAACATGTTGCCGGTGAGAGGGAGGTCTGGGTCAGCCTGCTTGGCCTGCTGCCACCGCGACCCGACCCCGGATAAGCGGTGGAAAATGGATGGATGGATGGAGTTATAAAGAGTCAGAGCTGGAGGCGATCAGTGTGACATGACCCACCTCCCGGTTGTTTGTTTTGTATATTTCTTCTTATGTGAGTCTTGTTTGTTTATTTGAGATGTTGAGTGTCTTTTCGTATCCTAGCAGGACATGATACATTCCTACCACATCAACATTTGAGTGTATAATCACCACAGATCTCTCCCACTGACTGGCGTTTGACCTATCAACGGAGCTATGGGCCACAGCGTCTCAATTGTCTGTATACTTGTAGCCTCTGGTTGAGTTTCGTTGACATTTTCTGGCATAATGTCACATCTAAACCAAGCCCTCGGGAGACAAGCGCTGGAGCAGAGCACCACGGCCCAAAGATGGGCCTTCTTCATTAGGAATGCACAGAGCAGTGGACATGAAACCCCTCATGGACGGACAATAAGGTGACCTTCTGCATCCAGGCATGACATCTCTCCCAGAGAGCCAAGCGTCCGTGACGTGGTGCGCACCTAAAAACCGTCCATTCGACCTCTGTGCTCTGCAATAATGAACTACTGCAGAGGTAACAACCCCTCAGCCATTAACAGTTAATCACAGAGCTTCTGTGGTAGCGTCCCCCTGTGTGCCAGCGCTGCCAAAAACAGGTAGATAAAAGTCTGCTGAGAGCTGATTGGCGCCTGTGGTTAATACAGCCGTGAATGACTTAACAATTAGGAGTTCCCAGCGGAGAGACCGATCTGCTTTCTGCCAGAGGAAGTAAACAACTGGTTGACCGCTGAGGCACAACATGAAGTGTTGAGTCCTCTCGATGCTGAAGGACAACTACACAGATGAGAGTCTGCTGCTGTTCTGATTTTTCAGAGTTAACTATAACGATAACTATTCAAAACAGTTTGAATCACCTCATCCCCTGCAACAGCAGCCAGAAAGTGCAGGACAGATGTAACGGGAACGTAACCTGTCAAATATTTCCTCCCTCGTGCTTTTCAATCCCTCGTGGCCCTTGTGGTCCGAAGGGCCCGTTTCACAAAAGGGATTTGTGAGCACTGCTTACAGGCAGATTTCAAATTGTGGCGGCATCATAATTTACTGGAGCTTGTTAATTGCAGTTAGCTTTGCAAGTCCTGCAGGGCTCTTGCATGCTTATGCACGGGTTGCAGTAATGATTAGAGTGAGTACGATACCAGTATTGTATATGCCTCCGATGCAGAATAAAATGTTGGATCAGTCTTTGCGGCATTCCGATATCTCGTTGTCATATCATTTATCAGCTCATTCACGCTACACAGGAACAACATGTGTCACTCGCTACTCGATCCGTACATCCTGCCTGATCGGTTCTGCACATGTGCAAACTCTTACTACACACCAGTGGATAAACACTCTGCACTCTATTTGTTCCTTGAGTGGAGAAGAGCTAGTTAATGTTAGCCGTAAAAAATTGTATGATGAAGGTAAATCATTATTTTATCATACATATTCAAAACTAATATAAATATATTTGGTTTTAACACAATGGTATTGTATCAGTACTCCACATCAGCCGATCAGGAAGGAAAAAATGGAATCTCTAATAATAATGTTGTATTGATTTTTGAAATGTGTCAAAAATATGCAGGAGAGGGAATTATCTCCATTTCATGACTCAAATATGTTGTGGTCTTAATGCCCCACTATGACAAAAAGACTTCCCCAAGTGTGTACTATACTGAATACTGAATAAAAAGTATAGATTTGTCTGGAATGCAGCAGGGTTGTGAGTGTTCTTGGATGGCCTTCTAGGAAATGTAGGACTCAGTAGAATAAAATGCAATTCACATCGTACAAGTATCCACGAGTGTATTTATTCATAGTAAGGCCGTCAATCTTGATACGGCAGTTGTCTCCCCCTGATAACCTTCGTCTTCTTGCTCCTCAGGTGATAAGGATGTAGATGAGTACTACATGAGGAAGCACCACCATCCTGACTTTGGCGGCCGTGGTCCGACCCACATGGTGAAGCTGAATGCAGATCCCCCGCAGCATCAGCACCAGCAGCATCAGCAGCAGCAGCAGCATCAGCAGCAGCGGCAGCGTCCCCGCCGAGTCCAGAGGGCCATGTCCCAGGACCACGTGCTGTCCCCTCCCAGGACGCCACGCCGCGGGGACTACGGCTTATCTTCGTACGGCGTAATGGCGGCCGCCGCGTACAGCAGCAGCCGCCACCTCTCGGACGAGCAGCTGCTGTCGGCGGACCGCCTCCACTCCCAGGATCCCCTGCTGTCCCCGGCGATGAGGCGCGACAAGTTTCGGGAGAAGGCGATGGCGCGGGCGATGTCGCACGCCGACATGCTGATGCCCGTCACGCCAGTCATGGACCGCCACAAGATGACCAAGATGCACTCTCAACCCACTGCCTCTAACGACTCCTACAACACGCTGACGGTCAACCACCAAGCGACCACGTCTAAGAGGCAGGCGTTTGCCTCCCGACGAACACACACGGTGGACCACCTACAGTACATTCCCGGCCATCACCACACATACCGCACTGCCAGTAAGAACGAGGTAACTGTTTAACTGCTGAGTGGTTGGCTGAAGGATTCCTGAGACACACCAAGGACGTCAAGGGAAATCTCCTGAGCAGATACGTTCTGTCTTCGTATGACAACGACCTACATTTAAAGAAATGTCCTGCTTTTTAGCACAAGCTTCCTGTGTCATCCAGAATCGACCCCGGCAAAGACTTCTCTCTCTTAGAGCATCATAAGGGCTTTGCGCGTTGACACAAAGACGGATCCTTCATGTCACAAGTTTGACAGCCTGAAGAAAATATTTTTTAAACTCGACATGGGACTGGCAGGGAATTGTATCAACTTTATAAATATATAAATATACTATATTTACTATTTGTATTTTCAGTCCTTGTTATAGCTTTAGAGATTGACTGATGTAAGCACTTCAAGAGGTGCCCCTTAAAATTGCCCCATTTCAGTGATGAAGTGGATTTGTGGGTTAAAAAGCACAATTAACGAATTCCCTTTTTCCGTTTGGTTTATTTTACTCTTCTTCTTTGATAAATGGCCAGAACATATCAGCTTATTAGTAAAAACAGAGATTATTTCTGTTGCATACAATAGAAGATTGTAAATAGGCTAAATTAGCGGCATTAAAACAAGAAAATCTGGCCTTTTTTGATTTTATCGTTTTGTTTTCTCCCACCTGGAATCTATCCTGGATTCCCAATTAATCATTTTCATTTTAGATAAGGCAAAAATCGACTATTATTTCCACAGATGTCTGCAAAATATGTGGATGTAATATGTATATGGGGAGTACTTTTTTTCTGTTTTACCTCTGCTTGTAGCATAGAATGATGAGTATGAAAAAAAACATTGAAATAGAATAGAAGTAGAACGGACATTAAACTGTTTTCAGAGGTAATTTGAAAAGTGCAAAAGAAAATGGTGATTGTTGTTACACGCATCGTTAAAGTGTTGCTCGCCGGGAAGAGAGCGGACGAAGCTCTGGAGACAGATGGCTGGCTAATTAGCTAGTCCTTCTCCAGAGCACCGGGGGGAGGCAGAGGGAATGTTGGACCCAGCTCTTGCTGCTCGGCACCAATCCGCTGTTGGGCTCATTTTCTATTAAGTGTAGCATTAAAGCATGGTGGAATTAGTGAGCTAGCTAACTAGCCAGCTTACCGTTAGCTTAATTCCACCATGTTTTAATGCTACCCTGGTTACAGAAAATAATCTGTACAAATATGCCACTCATCTGGAGATAGTTATGTGCTTTCCTACTCTATGACAAGAGTGTGTGGATGAAGCATTAAGTTGTAAAATTGTACGCATTTATTCTATAAGCTTTGTTACTTTACTTCTCCACTGCTGGTTTTAATCTTACTGTAAAACATCACCTCAGTGAGACCGCGACTTCCCTTAAGTCGGTTTAGTTTATACAGAAGTTGTTAGCAATGGTAATGATACATAAAAATGGCCGCCGCTCACACTGCTACGTTTGTTTGCATGGGAATGTCTGTTCTACTCTATTCTATTTCTATGGAAACAACCTTTTACCATTGCCGACTGGCAGCTTCAGTCTGCAAACGTAACTCCACATGTGAAATTGGAGCCCAAAAATGGTTGTTTAAATTAGATGAATTTCTGTTTACACATTTCCTTTACTTCATCATCCTCGAGGATGTCCCGCCCACTCTGCTCGGTTTGTGATTGGCCAGCTGCTTCCATCTCTACAGATCAGGTACCCGTTATGTCGGAGCTCATAGTTCGTAGTTTTGTGACGCTGTGTTGACTGAAACAATCAAAAGGACGTCATAATCGCTAGTCAGTCAAGCATTAATTAAAACTGTGAACTGTTTGTCCAGATGTTTTCATTAAAGCAATGCCTTATTGTATGGAATCTCATGTGCTCTTAATTGAACAATCATGCTTTTATCGCTCGTCTCGTTGTCTCAGCTTTTTGTTCAATATTATGGATTATAGTTTACAAGCAGTAAAAGCCCTGGTCAGTGATGGATGATACAGTACATATACCTCAACAACACTAAATTCAATTAAAGGAGTCTCAAACTTTAAGAGGAAAACAATCAATACGTACTAGAGGGTATCTCTATTCGAAATGTGTCACATTAATCACATTAACTGAATCAGCTTTGTTGTAGGTTTATGGGCTCATGGGTGCTTTTTGTTTTCAGCAGTTTTGTAAATTCAGGCTGGATTAGAGCCTCCGGTCTGTTTAAAATGACTAATACCTGAGTGGATCCAAATGGACTCTCTATGGGCTCTGATCCAATGGTGGCTCATGATCACTGCAGGAGAATAACTTTTATTTTTAACACCGATGGATTGTGTGAGGTGCATGAAAGAGTATCATGCGACTGTTTAGACAGACAAGAGTAAGTCTAAAAATCCAGATTTAAAGCTAAAGTAGGTAATGTACTGTAGAAACATTTTTGTTATACTTGTCAAAATTCTTATTACATCCCTACAGGAATCAAAAAAGCAAATGCTCCTACCTACCTGTTGACCATGTTTGTTGTTTATGTTCATAATGATCATTTTAGGAGTCTCTTTAGAGGAAGGCCTGAGGGAGCGGGCGGGCTGCCCAGGCCCTTAAAGAAAAGCACTGGACTTTTGATGAAATTTCGACATAGTGGCCAAACGGTGGAATTATAACTTCCTGGTCGGTTACGTAAAGCCATTGGGCCTAAAAACATTCATATACATACAAGACAATTCTTTTGAAGTGAATCATTTTCCCGATACAAACGCTTGAACAGTCATTATGTCCTAAAATTTGAAAAATAGCTGAATCCAGAGTTACTCTCCCTCCGAGAACAAGACTAAACCGTGGGCTGGGAGGTGGGGCTGAAGGAAATTCTAGTGAGCGTGCTCCATGGGCCCGATAATGTGGAAGATCGTTGGAAGATCTAGGCAATTTTATTACTGGAAGTCAAACTTTTTTTGCTTAATGCGCCACTGAGCAACTTTTATAGCAATGAATGTGGCCACGCCTCCAATGCTGTATCTTTATATGTCTGCTGTGTTGTTGACTTTTCCGCTAGAATTAGCAACAGTTGGAGCAAGTGCTGCAAGCTACTTTTATCGGAAAATAATTGTCAACACTGGGATGGATTTTCAGCTGGATAATGTTTAAAATCTAGTGTACTCTTGTAAGTTTCACCAATGTTACCTACCCAAGCTTTTAAGTCCCAAATCAAGATGGTGAGTCCAGAATGCGGACCCATGAAGACCTCTACTAAAGAGTCCAAAGGCCTTGACAATATGCTTGTTTTTTTTTACCCTCAAACTGTTTGACAATAAACAATCTTTCAGTATGAAAATCTTTGTATTTCCTAGACTTGCACTGTCCATTCCCTAAAATGCCAAGAACAATTATGAAATCCTGTTAGAGATCAACATTCATCAGATGAAAACCTTAATGTACCAGTAAAACAACAGGAACATTGCTGTTTCTATGATCAGATATTTAAGTTGTACGCTACTGTATATAAAGAATACGATAAGTTATTTGTGATTGGAACAACCGCAGGAAAGCAATGTCTCATTACACATGAATCCATGGGTATGTTGCAATGGGCTCATGTCTTGTTGCACATTTTTTCTTCATCTGTCTATGTTGTGTTTTTAATAATTGATGACCTTGTAGGGATGTGGAAAGTTGTCCAAATGAATTCAACAAATTCATTTTCTTGAATTTATCGTAACTTTGATGTGCTGATTTCCCTTTTTTTAATGCCAGGACTGTATAAATGATGTCAATTAGTTTTTTCCCCCAAATTACTGTCTTTGTACATATAATGTGTTTTTGTTTTTTGGAGGTAATGAAGTACATTTGATAGCTATGGGTGGATATCCATTCAGAGGGATATCTGTACCCTTCCACCTCGCTCAACTAATCTAATCAAACTTCTTGTCACTTAATTAATAATGATGTCATCCCAAGAGCCTTTTTATCTGTGTGCAATATTTGCTCGTCGTGCAGCATAACTATAGCCACTTCTAAAATGTCGTGAGGTTCGTTCGCTGCCATAAAGGCGTTGTTGTCCTTTTTCCATTTAGAGCTGTTGTCTTTAATAGTCAAAGAGGAGGTTTGTTTTGTAATAGACCTAAATGTGGTATGAACGAAACAGGTGTCTGTGTAATTGCACAAATAACTGGAAGGTTAAAGGCTTCAAAACAACAAAATACGACTGTTCTTGTGCATTTTCTGTTTGTTTACAAACTATTAAAGCACATCATGTGTGTTGTGTACATCGATTTAATCCCTGACATATTTATGGAATAAGTGGCATCGCAAAGGACTTCCCCACATTGTGTGCAAAATAATGCAGATGAAAAAATGTTACGGTCCAGTTTTGAGTCATAAATCCTGAAGGTGAGCTGGTATTTTTACTGTCGGCTCTGTCGACCAAATTAATTACATTTCGGACGGGAGTTTGGTCAAAAGTTTTAAAGTGAGAACATTTCTTCAGTAAGACGAAACAGGCTGGAGGTATTAGTATTCAAGAACTTGCACAATGATGATTCTACTGTTGACTGAACTTGATTCTTTTTGTACTTTTAAATAATCTAAATTAGCTGTCAGCAGTATAGAGAGCTAAAGTTATGGCTTTCTGTTCCACCAGTTTAGGAAACTCACTGCAGGTTTAGAACTTCTTTCATGTGTGTTCCTTCACTTTTTCATATATATAAGACAATTCTACATCCACTGCAGCAGTAAATAAAATCGTTATGATTTTAACAAAATTAAACAACGATTACCTTGTGAGTACAGAAACAACTTGCACCAAAAGGCTGTATTCTTTTAGTTATTACAGCTGTTACGAGATTTTTTCTGATACTAATGACTGTAACAGAAATGCCTCTGACACAGCTTAAAATGCTGTTCGGCTATTGGCGAGTATACAAGCCTTTGCACCGATCCGCCATCCCGTTATCATATCATTCATCAGCTTATCCATACATTCTGTCATTTACGTTAAAAAAACGGTCGCTGCGTCTGAAGTCAGTGAAGGAAGTAGCTAACGCTTCTTTCTCGTCTCTGTTGAGAGTTGCACAATGTCAGTGCCGATCGGGCAGGGGCTAGTGTAGAGTGTAACGTTAGCAAGAGCAAGCAATATGTCCGCAATTTGGCAAAATTGTATTACTGGAAAATCTGTCAAACTGGATAATAAAAGAAAGCTCTATGACATTGGTTCCCTGTATGTATTTGTTTGTCTTATGAAGGGTTTGAACCTGAGCCAGATCTTGGCATTGAAAGCAAATCACATCCATACACAGTTAGTAATATACAGTAGTTAAAAAAAGGATAATACATATACAATTTTTTGTTTTTAACACACTGTTATTTGATCGTTATCGGATAAAATGTTATCGGAACATTTATAGATGCTACAATTGTCAATAGGATTTTGAATGAGGTTTTCCTACCTCTGGAACAGAACGCTAAAGTTTGTTTATCTAGGTTATGTCTAATTTGTTCGTAATACTTAACATTTAACATTTGTTTTGTTGGTGTTGTAACTCCTTTAGCTTATGTACGTTTATCCATAAAGGTAAGACTTGGGTTCTCAGTCATTTTTACTCTTCCCGTTGCTTTGCCTCCTCCATCACAGGGTTGTTTTTGCATTTCATCAAAGAGAGCACAGATCTTTGTTAACGGTTCAACGGAGGTGCAACCATAAACGTAATTGATTGTGGCACTTGAGAAGTGATGCTTTTCAGTTCTCACACTATCAAAAGACTAACGGAGTTAAAGCAATCTCAGGATGTGATTGAACAACCATTTACTTAGAGGCGGTCTTTGTAAGGTTTTATCTCCAATCCCTTTATCTTGTAGTAGGTTAAAAGATGTGGTCAAAAGGCAACTTCTATTTTCTGTTGTGTTGTTGTTCCCGACATGCAGCTCCATCTGTGATCATTATGTCCAAGAATGAAAGTTGATACAAGTGACCTTGTGGACAAAGTCCCCCCC